>NC_090656.1:252211709-252314209 GCF_040937935.1 Hyperolius riggenbachi
CCTCATGGGTGGAATGGCGTTGGACATGGGTGAAGTCTCGCTCAGAGTTGCACTTCAGCCACGTCAGACTATACTCAGTCTCCAGAGTCCCGCATAAGGGCTACAGGAAAATGGCTCCAATGACAATTTCCATAACCCTGCTCTGCCTGGTAGAGCGGGTTATTTGCAGCTGGATCTGCTGCAATGACAACCAGGATGCGATGCTGGAGGCCGAAAGAGGAGTCTCTACCTCAAAGTTTTTATGGAGAAAACGCTGCCTACTTTGTGTTTTCTAAGGGTGGGAACTGCTTGTGTTTTTATTTGTGTATTTTGTGCGAAACTCTTGCTGCATTATGCGATTTTTGTAATAAACACTGCCACATTACGTACAGTATATTTTTGGGGAAAAGCTGAAGCATTGTGTATTTTGTAGGAAACTCTGCCACATCATGTGTATTTTCTAGGATACTCCGCCGCATCATATGTATTTTGTGGGAAACCCTGCCACATCATGTATATTTTATGGGAAACTCTGCCGCATCATGTGTATTTTGTGGGAAACTCTGCCGCATCATGTGTATTTTGTGGGAAACTCTGCCGCATCATGTGTATTTTGTGGGAAACTCTGCTGCATCATGTGTATTTGTAAGAAACTCTGCAACATCATGTGTATTTTGTGGGAACTGCCGCATCATGTGTATTTTGTGGGAAACTCTGCTGCATCATGTGTATTTTGTGGGAAACTCTGCCGCATCATGTGTATTTTGGGGAAACTCTGCCACATCATGTGTATTTTGTGGGAAACTCTGCCGCATCATGTGTATTTTGTGGGAAACTCTGCTGCATCATGTGTATTTTGTGGGAAACTCCGCCACATCATGTGTATTTTGTGGGAAACTCCGCCACATCATGTGTATTTTGTGGGAAACTCCGCCGCATCATGTGTATTTTGTGGGAAACTCCGCCGCATCATGTGTATTTTGTGGAAACTCTGCCGCATCCATGTGTATTTTGTGGAAACTCTGCCACATCATGTGTATTTGTGGGAAACTCTGCCGCATCATGTGTATTTTGTGGGAAACTCTGCTGCATCATGTGTATTTTGTGGGAAACTCTGCCGCATCATGTGTATTTTGTGGGAAACTCTGCTGCATCATGTGTATTTTGTGGGAAACTCCGCCACATCATGTGTATTTTGTGGGAAACTCCGCCACATCATGTGTATTTTGTGGGAAACTCCGCCGCATCATGTGTATTTTGTGGGAAACTCTGCTGCATCATGTGTATTTTGTGGGAAACTCTGCCGCATCATGTGTATTTTGTGGAAACTCTGCTGCATCATGTGTATTTTGTGGAAACTCGCCGCATCATGTATATTTTGTGGGAAACTCTGCCGCATCATGTGTATTTTGTGGAAAACTCTGCTGCATCATGTGTATTTTGTGGGAAACTCTGCCGCATCATGTGTATTTGTGGGAAACTCTGCTGCATCATGTGTATTTTGTGGGAAACTCCGCCGCATCATGTATATTTTGTGGGAAACTCCGCCGCATCATGTGTATTTTGTGGGAAACTCCGCCGCATCATGTGTATTTTGTGGGAAACTCTGCCGCATCATGTGTATTTTGTGGGAAACTCTGCCACATCATGTGTATTTTGTGGGAAACTCTGCCGCATCATGTGTATTTTGTGGGAAACTCTGCTGCATCATGTGTATTTTGTGGGGAAACTCTGCCGCATCATGTGTATTTTGTGGGAAACTCTGCTGCATCATGTGTATTTTGTGGGAAACTCCGCCACATCATGTGTATTTTGTGGGAAACTCCGCCACATCATGTGTATTTTGTGGGAAACTCCGCCGCATCATGTGTATTTGTGGGAAACTCTGCTGCATCATGTGTATTTTGTGGGAAACTCTGCCACATCATGTGTATTTTGTGGGAAACTCTGCTGCATCATGTGTATTTGTGGGAAACTCTGCTGCATCATGTGTATTTTGTGGGAAACTCCGCCACATCATGTGTATTTTGTGGGAAACTCCGCCACATCATGTGTATTTAGTGGGAAACAATGCCGCATCATGTGTGTTTTGTAGGAAACTCTGCTGCATCATGTGTATTTTGTAGGAAACTCTGCTGCATCATGTGTATTTTGTGGGCAACACTGCTGCATCATGTGTATTTTGTGGGAAACTCTGCCACCTCATGTGTATTTTCTAGGATACTCCACCACATCATGTGTATTTTGTGGGAAACTCTGCTGCATCATATGTATTTTGTGGGAAACTGCCGCATCATATGTATTTTGTGGGAAACTGCCGCATCATGTGTATTTTGTGGGAAACTCTGTCATGTCCGCATCATGTGTATTTTGTGGGGAAACTCCGCCACATCATGTGTATTTTGTGGGAACTCTGCCGCATCATGTGTATTTTATGGGAAACACTGCCACATCCTGTGTATCTTATGGGAAACACTGCCACATCATGTGTATTTTGTGGGAAACTCTGCTGCATCATGTGTATTTTGTGGGAAACTCCGCCACATCATGTGTATTTTGTGGGAAACACTGCTGCATCATGCGTATTTTGTAGGAAACTCTGCCGCATCATGTGTATTTTATGGGAAACACTGCCACATCCTGTGTATCTTATGGGAAACACTGCCACATCATGTGTATTTTGTGGGAAACTCTGCTGCATCATGTGTATTTTGTGGGAAACTCCGCCACATCATGTGTATTTTGTGGGAAACACTGCCCCATCATGTGTATTTTGTGGGAAACACTGCCCCATCATGTGTATTTTGTGGTAACACTGCCCCATCATGTGTATTTTGTGGGAAACACTGACGCATCATGTGTATTTTCTAGGATACTCCACCACATCATGTGTATTTTGTGGGAAACACTGCTGCATCATGCGTATTTTGTAGGAAACACTGCCACATCATGTGTATTTTGTGGGAACACTGCCCCATAATGTGTATTTTGTGGGAAACACTGCTGCATCATGTGTATTTTCTAGGATACTCCACCACATCATGTGTATTTTGTGGGAAACTGCCCCATCATGTGTATTTTGTGGGAAACACTGACGCATCATGTGTATTTTGTGGGAACTCTGCCCCATCATGTGTATTTTCTAGGATACTCCACCACATCATGTGTATTTTGTGGGAAACACTGCTGCATCATGCGTATTTTGTAGGAAACACTGCCGCATCATGTGTATTTTGTGGGAACACTGCCCCATAATGTGTATTTTGTGGGAAACTCTGCTGCATCATGTGTATTTTGTGGGAAACTCTGCCCCATCATGTGTATTTTCTAGGATACTCCACCACATCATGTGTATTTTGTGGGAAACACTGCCCCATCATGTGTATTTTGTGGTAACACTGCCCCATCATGTGTATTTTGTGGGAAACACTGACGCATCATGTGTATTTTGTGGGAACTCTGCCCCCTCATGTGTATTTTCTAGGATACTCCGCCACATCATGTGTATTTTGTGGGAAACACTGCCCCATCATGTGTATTTTGTGGGAAACTGCCGCATCATGTGTATTTTGTGGGAACACTGCCCCATCATGTGTATTTTCTAGGATACTCCACCACATCATGTGTATTTTGTGGGAAACACTGCCCCATCATGTGTATTTTGTGGTAACACTGCCCCATCATGTGTATTTTGTGGGAAACACTGACGCATCATGTGTATTTTCTAGGATACTCCACCACATCATGTGTATTTTGTGGGAAACACTGCTGCATCATGCGTATTTTGTAGGAAACACTGCCGCATCATGTGTATTTTGTGGGAACACTGCCCCATAATGTGTATTTTGTGGGAAACACTGCTGCATCATGTGTATTTTCTAGGATACTCCACCACATCATGTGTATTTTGTGGGAAACTGCCCCATCATGTGTATTTTGTGGGAAACACTGACGCATCATGTGTATTTTGTGGGAACTCTGCCCCATCATGTGTATTTTCTAGGATACTCCACCACATCATGTGTATTTTGTGGGAAACACTGCTGCATCATGCGTATTTTGTAGGAAACTCTGCCGCATCATGTGTATTTTGTGGGAAACTGCAGCATCATGTGTATTTTGTGGGAAACTCTGCCCCATCATGTGTATTTTGTGGGAAACTCTGCCGCATCATGTGTATTTTGTGGGAAACTGCAGCATCATGTGTATTTTGTGGGAAACTCCGCCACATCATGTGTATTTTGTGGGAAACTCTGCTGCATCATGCGTATTTTGTAGGAAACACTGCCGCATCATGTGTATTTTGTGGGAACACTGCCCCATAATGTGTATTTTGTGGGAAACACTGCTGCATCATGTGTATTTTGTGGGAAACTCTGCCGCATCATGTGTATTTTGTGGGAAACTCTGCCGCATCATGTGTATTTTGTGGGAAACTCTGCTGCATCATGTGTATTTTGTGGGAAACTCTGCTGCATCATGTGTATTTTGTGGGAAACTCCGCCACATCATGTGTATTTTGTGGGAAACTCTGCTGCATCATGTGTATTTTGTGGGAAACTCTGCTGCATCATGTGTATTTTGTGGGAAACTCTGCTGCATCATGTGTATTTTGTGGGAAACTCTGCTGCATCATGTGTATTTTGTGGGAAACTCTGCTGCATCATGTGTATTTTGTGGGAAACTCTGCTGCATCATGTGTATTTTGTGGGAAACTCCGCCACATCATGTGTATTTTGTGGGAAACTCTGCCGCATCATGTGTATTTTGTGGGAAACTCCGCCACATCATGTGTATTTTGTGGGAAACTCTGCCGCATCATGTGTATTTTATGGGAAACACTGCCACATCCTGTGTATCTTATGGGAAACACTGCCACATCATGTGTATTTTGTGGGAAACTCTGCTGCATCATGTGTATTTTGTGGGAAACTCCGCCACATCATGTGTATTTTGTGGGAAACACTGCTGCATCATGCGTATTTTGTAGGAAACTCTGCCGCATCATGTGTATTTTATGGGAAACACTGCCACATCCTGTGTATCTTATGGGAAACACTGCCACATCATGTGTATTTTGTGGGAAACTCTGCTGCATCATGTGTATTTTGTGGGAAACTCCGCCACATCATGTGTATTTTGTGGGAAACACTGCCCCATCATGTGTATTTTGTGGGAAACTGCCGCATCATGTGTATTTTGTGGGAACACTGCCCCATCATGTGTATTTTCTAGGATACTCCACCACATCATGTGTATTTTGTGGGAAACACTGCCCCATCATGTGTATTTTGTGGTAACACTGCCCCATCATGTGTATTTTGTGGGAAACACTGACGCATCATGTGTATTTTGTGGGAACTCTGCCCCCTCATGTGTATTTTCTAGGATACTCCGCCACATCATGTGTATTTTGTGGGAAACACTGCCCCATCATGTGTATTTTGTGGGAAACTGCCGCATCATGTGTATTTTGTGGGAACACTGCCCCATCATGTGTATTTTCTAGGATACTCCACCACATCATGTGTATTTTGTGGGAAACACTGCCCCATCATGTGTATTTTGTGGTAACACTGCCCCATCATGTGTATTTTGTGGGAAACACTGACGCATCATGTGTATTTTCTAGGATACTCCACCACATCATGTGTATTTTGTGGGAAACACTGCTGCATCATATGTATTTTGTAGGAAACACTGCCGCATCATGTGTATTTTGTAGGAAACACTGCCGCATCATGTGTATTTTGTGGGAAACACTGCTGCATCATGTGTATTTTGTGGGAACACTGCCCCATAATGTGTATTTTGTGGGAAACACTGCTGCATCATGTGTATTTTCTAGGATACTCCACCACATCATGTGTATTTTGTGGGAAACTGCCCCATCATGTGTATTTTGTGGGAAACACTGACGCATCATGTGTATTTTGTGGGAACTCTGCCCCATCATGTGTATTTTCTAGGATACTCCACCACATCATGTGTATTTTGTGGGAAACACTGCTGCATCATGTGTATTTTGTGGGAAACTCTGCCGCATCATGTGTATTTTGTGGGAAACTGCAGCATCATGTGTATTTTGTGGGAAACTCCGCCACATCATGTGTATTTTGTGGGAAACTCTGCTGCATCATGCGTATTTTGTAGGAAACACTGCCGCATCATGTGTATTTTGTGGGAACACTGCCCCATAATGTGTATTTTGTGGGAAACACTGCTGCATCATGTGTATTTTGTGGGAAACTCTGCCGCATCATGTGTATTTTGTGGGAAACTCTGCCGCATCATGTGTATTTTGTGGGAAACTCTGCTGCATCATGTGTATTTTGTGGGAAACTCTGCTGCATCATGTGTATTTTGTGGGAAACTCTGCTGCATCATGTGTATTTTGTGGGAAACTCTGCTGCATCATGTGTATTTTGTGGGAAACTCTGCTGCATCATGTGTATTTTGTGGGAAACTCTGCTGCATCATGTGTATTTTGTGGGAAACTCTGCTGCATCATGTGTATTTTGTGGGAAACTCTGCTGCATCATGTGTATTTTGTGGGAAACTCTGCTGCATCATGTGTATTTTGTGGGAAACTCTGCTGCATCATGTGTATTTTGTGGGAAACTCTGCTGCATCATGTGTATTTTGTGGGAAACTCTGCTGCATCATGTGTATTTTGTGGGAAACTCTGCTGCATCATGTGTATTTTGTGGGAAACTCTGCTGCATCATGTGTATTTTGTGGGAAACTCTGCCACATCATGTGTATTTTGTGGGAAACTCTGCCGCATCATGTGTATTTTGTGGGAAACTCTGCCGCATCATGTGTATTTTGTGGGAAACTCTGCCGCATCATGTGTATTTTGTGGGAAACTCCGCCACATCATGTGTATTTTGTGGGAAACTCTGCCGCATCATGTGTATTTTGTGGGAAACTCTGCCGCATCATGTGTATTTTGTGGGAAACTCTGCCGCATCATGTGTATTTTGTGGGAAACTCTGCCGCATCATGTGTATTTTGTGGGAAACTCTGCCGCATCATGTGTATTTTGTGGGAAACTCTGCCGCATCATGTGTATTTTGTGGGAAACTCTGCCGCATCATGTGTATTTTGTGGGAAACTCTGCTGCATCATGTGTATTTTGTGGGAAACTCTGCTGCATCATGTGTATTTTGTGGGAAACTCTGCCACATCATGTGTATTTTGTGGGAAACTCTGCCGCATCATGTGTATTTTGTGGGAAACTCTGCCGCATCATGTGTATTTTGTGGGAAACTCTGCCGCATCATGTGTATTTTGTGGGAAACTCTGCCGCATCATGTGTATTTTGTGGGAAACACTGCCACATCCTGTGTATCTTATGGGAAACACTGCCACATCATGTGTATTTTGTGGGAAACTCTGCTGCATCATGTGTATTTTGTGGGAAACTCCGCCACATCATGTGTATTTTGTGGGAAACACTGCCCCATCATGTGTATTTTGTAGGAAACACTGCCCCATCATGTGTATTTTGTGGGAAACTCTGCCACATCATGTGTATTTTGTGGGAAACTTCACCACATCATGTGTATTTTGTGGGAAACTCTGCTGCATCATGTGTATTTTGTGGGAAACTCCGCCACATCATGTGTATTTTGTGGGAAACTCCGCCACATCATGTGTATTTTGTGGGAAACTCTGCTGCATCATGTATATTTTGTGGGAAACTCTGCCACATCATGTGTATTTTGTGGGAACACTGCCCCATAATGTGTATTTTGTGGGAAACACTGCTGCATCATGTGTATTTTCTAGGATACTCCACCACATCATGTGTATTTTGTGGGAAACACTGCTGCATCATATGTATTTTGTGGGAAACACTGCCCAGGCTCGGCAGGGTATGCAGTGGTTTCGGCTTCTTCTTGCTCCAGCGGCAATGTAATCCCGACATGTCTTCTGGGTCCTGATCACATGATAGGACATGTGATCGGGATTCAGGAGACCTTGTCAGCTTTAGGCTCCCTGCATACTGCAAATCCGTTTTGCGATTCCGATTCGCAATTCCGATTTTCCCTGAATGCAATCAACAGAAAAAACGGAGGAAAAACGCAGCATGCAGTAATGATTAAAAATCGGAATCGGATGTAAAAAAACGATAAAAAAATCGGAATTGCATGCAGCGTACAGGGGGCCTTACAGTGCCACCCGGTGGAGGAAGAGGAGTGATGGACGAGTATGTTCCATCACCCCTCTTCCACCACTGAGTGGCACTGTAAGGCTGAAACAGTCTCCTGAATACAGATAACATGTCATATCATGTGATCAGGACCCAGAAGACATGTCGGAAGCTCCCTGCCACCTGCTTGTTTGGTTGCACTGGGTAGCCACATGAGATTTGCCAGCAGAAGCTTAGAGTGCACCCAGCAGCTTTCAAGCGAAAAATTTCATTTGAAGCTGCTAATGGGTTCAAGTGATCCTAAGCTGAAGCTCAGGATCAAAATCAGAGCCATACCTTAGAAGAGGGAAGCCTCAGGATCCTATTGAGACATCCCTCACTGATCTGAAGCCCCTTGTTGTTAAGCACGACCCCCTCTCTACATCGGGGCCGCGCAGCTCTTCCTCAAGAAGTGTGGCCGCACAATAGCTATGCGAACCGCCCACATATGCGAAGTAGCTTGGAGCTCGCAGCTCCGGCTTACAGCGCATGCGCAGGCTGGGTCGGTAATTGCGTGGCCACACTGGAGGAACAAGAGCTGCATGGCCCCGATATGATTTGTGACAATGCATTGTCGCTTATCTTCTGGGGAGCCACGCTCAGCAACGGGGACATCACAGCAGGGAGGGAAGCCTCAATAGGATCCTAAGGACCCCCACTCTTTAGGTAAGTATCTGATGTTGTGTACCCAAGGTTCGGCTCCCTGGCGTTATAATCATTTCCAGATTTAGGGTCTAAAAGCCATGCAATTTTTTCACAAGCTTTTTGACCCTAAGAACAAAAAAAAAACATACCCCAGGGAGATCTGCTGCAGCTGCTGCATATAACTCACTCAGGCACGGGATTACCGCTCTGAGCTGCAGATTTCCGTCCCGAGCCTGACTTGGGATTACCGCTAAGGAGGTTACGTTTTGCAGAGTACTGTGGCTTCTATGCATGGAATGCAGGGTAAGTAAGCTGCCGATCGCTGTGCCCGTCCGTGTGCATGCTACCTGCGTCCTCACCTGTAGTTGCAGGGATGCATGTGTGAGGTGCTGGGGTAAGGTCGGTCAACAAAGTGATCAATAATAATTCCCATGATGGGCTGAGTCCTCTCATACTCCCTGAAATGCAATAAACACAGCGATACATTATTCAGCTGCCCTCGTCATACGGACCTCCCAATCCCACCGCGTCAGACAATGGGCGGGAATAAAGCTCAGCTGACAAAGGCGGCAGGCGGAGCCTCCACAGGAAGCATCACATGACAAGGGGAGACCCTCTGCAGCAGCGGACGCTGGTTAGGCTTACCGGGTGGACATGAACGCCAGGTTAGTCCTGTAGGCGCAGGTCAGGGTCAGTGTCCCTATAGGGGTCCCCACAGTCCCAACACGCACCGCCTGGAAGCCTGAAATAAAGAGGGCAGAACGGGAGTCAGAGGAAGATTCCTTATCCAAAAAGACGTCAGCAATCCTGCCTCTATGTGAGACTATCAATGTCTGAAACACGGGGCTAGAATAGACATTATTACATATTAAAGGGAACCTAAAGTGAGAATAAACGTATGAGATAAATAATTCTATGTGTAATATGGATGATAAAATGAACATTAGTAACATATAAATGAGTCTCACATTTTTATTTTCAGTTTAGTGCCGTAATTTTTAAGACTGCATCAGACTGTCACAGTTGCTGTTTACAATCCATACTCAACCTTCTTAAAGAGGAGCTGTCAGCCATACGATCTCAGAAATAAAAAAACCCACATATATAAGTAGATAAATACTTGCTCTACTTACATAACAGATATATTGCACTGTCCACGGTTTGATTTTAGTGATTTTTCCACAATAAAAAAAAAAGAGAAAATCCTTCTTAGCATTTACCATTTTAAAGTGACACTGAAGCGAAAAAAAAATATGATATAGTGAATTGGTTGTGTACTATGAATAATTACTAGAAGATTAGCAGCAAAGAAAATATTCTCATACTTTTATTTTCAGGTATATAGTGTTTTTTCTAACATTGCATCATTCTATAATATGTGCAGATTACACAACACTCAGCATTCAAAATGAGTCTTTCAGAGCAGTCTGTGAACTAATGACCTCTCCTCTGCCAGAGGAAAAGTAAACAGTTCACTTACAGTTGAGATAATAAAAGTCAGATAACAGCCCTCTCCACGACTAAGTTAGTCGGAGAGCTTAATGGCTTGTTTGCATAGAGATAACAACTGGAGTTTCTCAACTCTTCCTGTACTGGACACAATTACACTGATGTATCTGATCTTAATGTTTTATTTCTTAAAGAGGAGCTGTTAGGTATAGGGTCTCAGAGAAAATAAACACATATATCAGTAGCTAAAGATTGGCTGTACTTACATTACATATGCATTTCACTGTCCACGTTTGGATTTCACAGAATTTGTATATAGTATATGCAGAGATAGATGCTCCTGACAGCTCATGACAGGCTCCATGTTTGTGAAGCCAAATGTGTCGTCATGTCCTGCCTGCTTCTGATCACAGATACACTCGTTCTTGAACAACACGGTGTGCAGTGAATATTAATGAGCCATGTGGCTAGGAACAATAGCTGACTCCTGCAGTGTAGTCTGCCCGAGATTTATCAGTGTTATCACGCTGGACTGATTAGAAGCTCCTGTACCGTCTCATTAGCAGCCGAGGGGAGGGCCCCAGAATGCTTTGCAGTTTAGCTGCGGCTTGCGTCTTTATGGGTCTATAACAGAGGTTAAGATAAGCACACATCAAAGGTAACTGAAATGTTTATCTTCACTAATGGCTTTTGAGCTTCCTTCTAAACTGTTTAACACAGGAGAATAGAGGTTTAAATTAGCTTCTGCAGCCTGACAGTTACTCTTTAAGGTGCCCATACACTCGTCAGATTGGCAGCAGATAGATAAGAAATGCATCTGATGATCTATCTGATGCGTTTTTAGAACATTTTTTACCAGGATAGAATTTCAATAGATTTCAGTTTGAAATCTATTGAAATTCGATCTGATGGCATTTTTTTGCCATCAGATTTCCATTAAGGCCAATGCAAACTGATAAGCAATCTGTAACGATCGGTGAAGCACAGAGAGGATCTGATTACCGGTGATCTGCAGTATCACTGGGAATACAGATATATACCAGATTATAAGTGATCTGCAGTCTCACCGATAATCCGATATACTAGCTAACCTCTGTTCACCTGAGTAGAGTGTAGTGTTTGGTGTAACAGTAACACTTTGAGGACTAGGCCTCAGTGCAGCAAGGCGTACTGCACAGATTCCTTCTGCAGACCTGAGCTCTCCAAGATGGGAGGAGTCAGACTGACAGTAGGAAGGATGTCTGGAAGTGACCCTCAGGAGGAAAGGTCGCTAACAGAGCGAGGAACCGCCTCTAACGGTAAGGTCGGTTCTCGAGGTCGGACAAGCCAGGTCGTACACACACGGACAGATAAAGTACAAGATCAGGAGGCAAAGGCGGAGTCTAAGTACAGGCAGGGTTCAGTAACGGGGTATCAGAAATATCGAGGTACAGAATCAGGAGGCTGAGACGGAGTCTAGAAACGAGCCGGGGTTCGGCAACAGGGTATCAGAAATATCAAGGTACAAGATCAGAGTTCAGAAGGGTAGTCAAGGCAGGCAAAAGTCATAACAAATAATCACAATCAAACTAGTACTTTAAGCTATCAACAAAATCTAGCTAAGTGTAGGATTACAGCTCCAGCTGGTCCCGGCACACTTGCGGATCTGACTACGGATCTGGGTGCTTCCACATATGTGATCGCACGCCAGACAAAGAGCAAGTGAACAACCAGCAGTATATATACTCTAGGACCTTTCCAGGACCTCCCTAATTGCTGGTCCAATGAGAGCAGTGGAATTTGTCAGCTGACCCAGCTGGTCAGCCGACACCCTTCTAACTGCTATTTAAACTCTGCCTCTGTGCTCGCGCGCGTGTAAGTCTGAATCTTGGTGGACTATCAGTCCCAGCCACACCAGTACTGTCTTGCAATGTATCCAGTGAACTGAGTGCGGAAGCCGCCTCCGATGCGGATTCCGCCGCTCTGCCTAAGCGGCATGCAGCGTTTTTTCCGCGTTGTGACGCCATGCTGGACGCGGAAACAGCCGCCTCGCCTTGAGAGACAGCGGCTTTTCCGCGTTTCATCACAGTACCCCCCCCTCGAGGAGTGGACTCCGGACAACTCCTACCAGGCTTCTCGGGGTGTAAGGCATGAAACTCTTTCCTCAACTCATCCGCATGCATGCGAGTCCCCGGTACCCACTGTCTCTCCTCAATGCCATATCCCTTCCAGTGTACCAGATACTGTACCGAGTTCTGGACAATGCGAGAGTCCAAAATTTTCTCTATTTCGAACTCAGGATGACTATCCACCAGGACAGGAGGAGGAGGAGTAGGGCCCACATGGACTGCAGGTTTGAGCAGGGATACGTGAAATGATCTCACCCCACGCATGCTGGCGGGGAGATCAACGGTATAAGTGACGTTGTTGATCTTTTTGGTCACAGAAAACGGACCCACAAACCTGGGGCCCAGTTTGGCAGAAGGCTGCTTCAGTGTCAAGTGACGTGTGGACACCCAGACTAAATCCCCTGGCTGAAACTTCCATTCCATGGAACGTCTCTTGTCCGCTTGACCCTTTTGACTTTGGAACGCTTTCTGCAAATTATCTCTAACAATTCCCCAATTGTCCCTGAGTGACCTCTGCCAATCCTCCAGTGCTGGGAACGGAGAAGAGGCAACTGGCAAAGGGGAGAACTTGGGCGACCTCCCTGTCACAATCTGGAACGGGGAAAAACCAGAAGAAGAACTCTTTAAATTATTCTGTGCAAATTCTGCAAAAGCCAGAAACTTCACCCAGTCATTCTGTGCCTCCGCAACGTAACATCTTAAAAACTGTTCTAAAGACTGATTAATTCGTTCAGTCTGCCCATTCGTCTGTGGGTGGTAGCCTGACGAGAAAGACAGCTTCATGCCCATTTGGTGGCAAAATGCCCTCCAGAATTTAGAGATAAATTGGACTCCCCGATCGGACACAATGTTCTCCGGAATGCCGTGCAGCCGGAAAATGTGGACGATGAATAGGTCAGCCAATTCTTGGGCCGAGGGGAGTCCTTTCAAAGGCACGAAATGGGCCATTTTGCTGAAGCGGTCGACTACCACCCAAATGACCGACATGCCTTCAGACCTGGGGAGCTCACCCACAAAATCCATGGACAAGTGGGTCCATGGTTCACTCGGGGCGGGTAAAGGCTGTAAGGTACCGACAGGTGCCTGCCGGGAGGGTTTACTTTTGGCACATACCGCACATTCCCTGACATATTCCTTGCAGTCTGATGCCATAGAAGGCCACCAAGCACACCTGGCAATCAGATCCTGCGTTCTGGCAGCACCAGGGTGACCAGCACTCTTATGGGCGTGAAACATTTGTAAGACCTGTAGACGAAAAAACAGTGGGATAAACAAGACCCCCTCCGGTTTTCCCTCAGGGACATCCTGCTGAAAGGGACCCAAAACCTTTGTCCAATCCTCCCAGGTCTCTGTGGCTGCTAACACCAGCCTCTGCGGGATGATGGACTCAGGAGCGGGGGGCTGTGCTGTCTCTAATTCGAAACATCTGGACAGGGCATCTGCCTTGATGTTTTTGCTGCCTGGAGTGTATGTGATAATAAATCTGAACCTCGTAAAAAATAACGACCAACGGGCCTGTCGGGGACTTAGTCTCTTAGCCCCCTCGATGTATTCCAGATTCTTGTGATCAGTATACACCGTGATCGTGTGTTCTGCCCCTTCTAACCAGTGGCGCCATTCTTCAAATGCCAATTTAATGGCCAGAAGTTCCCGGTTGCCTATGTCGTAGTTTTTCTCTGCCGGTGAAAACCTCCGAGAGAAATAGGCACACGGGTGCAACCTTCCCTGCAGCCCAGAGCGTTGAGACAGCACAGCCCCTACTCCCACTTCTGAGGCATCAACCTCCACAATGAATGGGTAAGAGGTGTCTACGTGTCTCAATATGGGTGCAGAGCAAAACAATTTTTTCAAGTGAGAAAAAGCTGCCACAGCCTCAGGAGACCAGTGGTTGGTATCTGCCCCCTTTTTTGTGAGACTGGTAAGAGGGGCAATCATCGTGGAGTACCCCTTTATGAACCTCCTATAGTAATTCGCAAAACCTAAAAATCTTTGCAGGGGCTTCAACCCCACTGGCTGTGGCCATTCCAGGACAGCTGTGACCTTGGCAGGATCCATTGACAGGCCTGAGGTGGAGATCACATACCCTAAAAATGTGACAGTGGTCACCTCGAAAATACATTTCTCCACCTTGGCATACAGCATATTTTGCCTCAATTTGTCCAACACGAATTTAACGTGGACCCTGTGCTCGGGGAGGTTGTTGGAATAGATTAGTATATCGTCAAGGTATACTAGTACAAACCTACCCAACACCTCCCTGAATACCTCGTTAATTAATTCTTGAAAGACGGCTGGCGCATTGCACAACCCGAAGGGCATCACTAAGTACTCGTAATGCCCGTCGGGAGTGTTGAAGGCCGTCTTCCATTCATCACCCTTTCTAATGCGGACCAGGTTGTATGCACCCCTCAGATCTAATTTTGAAAAGATCTTAGCGTTGGTGACTTGCGTAAATAAATCGTCTATCAATGGTAACGGATAACGATTCTTCACCGTGATTTTATTCAGGCCACGGTAGTCGATGCATGGTCGCAGCCCTCCGTCTTTTTTCTTAACAAAAAAGAATCCGGCCCCTGCAGGCGACCGGGAGGGGCGAATGAACCCTTTGGCTAAATTGTCACGAATGTACTCCTGCATCGCTATTTTCTCTGGTCCAGACAAATTATACAGGTGACCCCTAGGGGGCATACAACCGGCACGGAGATCGATGGGGCAATCGAAAGGGCGATGAGGAGGTAATTTGTCAGCAGCCTTGGGACAGAATACATCCGAGAACTCGGAGTATTGCTCGGGAACCCCCTCCACATGCAACTTGGTCTGACCTAAAGTCACCTTCCCTAGACACTGTTGGGAACAGAAGTCTGACCAACTAGTTAATTGTCCTGTAGCCCAATTAATCTGTGGCGAATGGAGCTGCAGCCAGGGCATTCCTAAAACAATTGTGGAGGTGGTCATGTGTAATACAAAGAAACTTAGACTTTCGTTATGCAGAACCCCAATAGTGACTTCCACCTCTGGTGTCTGAGACAGCGGACGGTCCCTTTGCAGCGGGGAGTCGTCCACAGCAGTAACCTGGATAGGTGGTTTTACTGGGGTGAGCGGAATGCCCAACTTTTCTGCGAACTCTGAACTCATAAAGTTAGCCGCGGAGCCAGAATCAACAAAGGCTTCTGTGGCTTCAGATTTGTCCCCCCATGTAATCATACATGGAAGGAGCAAACGTTTTTCGTTTAAGGGTATGAGCCGGGCACCTAGGGCGCTACCCCCTACCACTCCTAAACGGTAGCATCTTCCCGGCTTGTTAGGGCAGTTCTGTACTATATGCCCCCCTTCAGCACAGTACAGACACAGCTGTTCGGTCATTCTCCGTCTTCGCTCTACCTGGGTCAACTTTGACCGAGCAATCTGTATCGGCTCGGATGGAGGCAAGACGGGAGAAGGTGAAATAGTAGGAGGTGGAGTTACTGGGACCGTAGTGTAAGATACCCCTCTGACACGGGAACTACCCCTGGTCTGTTTTTGGTAGCGCAGCCTGCGGTCGATTCGGATGGCCGCTGAGATGGCCTCATCGACTGTTCTGGGCTCGGGCTGGCTTAACATCAAATCAGAGACCTCATCGGACAGCCCTGACAAGAAACGATCTAATAGGGCATAAGTGTCCCACCTGGCCGTAACTGACCACCTCCTAAACTCGGCCGCGTAATCTTCGACCGGACCTTCGCCTTGACGCAAAAGCTTGAGCTTCCTCTCAGAAGTCGAAGCAAGGTCCGAATCGTCGTAAATTACTGCCATAGCTTTAAAGAATTCCTCTACAGAGGTAAGAGCTTTGTCTCCGGCGGGCAGGCTATATGCCCAAGACTGGGAGTCGCCAGACAACAAAGTCTTTATAAACGTGACCCTCTGGGTCTCAGTACCCGAAGATTGGGGTCTCAACTCAAAATAGGACAATACTCTACTCCTAAAATTCCGGAAGTCAGATCTGTGGCCGGAAAAGCTTTCAGGTACAGGCATACGTATGTCAGAGCTAGGAGAGGATCGCACATGATCCACTGATGTCTGGAGGGTTTGTACAGACCCTGATAGGGCATCAATAAGAGTTATGTGGGCGCCCAGTACTTGATTGATGTTGTCCACCGAAGTGGCAAGTACACCCAGACAATCAGTGTTTGCGTCCATTTTGTATTTGGTCTGGCGTTCTGTAACGATCGGTGAAGCACAGAGAGGATCTGATTACCGGTGATCTGCAGTATCACTGGGAATACAGATATATACCAGATTATAAGTGATCTGCAGTCTCACCGATAATCCGATATACTAGCTAACCTCTGTTCACCTGAGTAGAGTGTAGTGTTTGGTGTAACAGTAACACTTTGAGGACTAGGCCTCAGTGCAGCAAGGCGTACTGCACAGATTCCTTCTGCAGACCTGAGCTCTCCAAGATGGGAGGAGTCAGACTGACAGTAGGAAGGATGTCTGGAAGTGACCCTCAGGAGGAAAGGTCGCTAACAGAGCGAGGAACCGCCTCTAACGGTAAGGTCGGTTCTCGAGGTCGGACAAGCCAGGTCGTACACACACGGACAGATAAAGTACAAGATCAGGAGGCAAAGGCGGAGTCTAAGTACAGGCAGGGTTCAGTAACGGGGTATCAGAAATATCGAGGTACAGAATCAGGAGGCTGAGACGGAGTCTAGAAACGAGCCGGGGTTCGGCAACAGGGTATCAGAAATATCAAGGTACAAGATCAGAGTTCAGAAGGGTAGTCAAGGCAGGCAAAAGTCATAACAAATAATCACAATCAAACTAGTACTTTAAGCTATCAACAAAATCTAGCTAAGTGTAGGATTACAGCTCCAGCTGGTCCCGGCACACTTGCGGATCTGACTACGGATCTGGGTGCTTCCACATATGTGATCGCACGCCAGACAAAGAGCAAGTGAACAACCAGCAGTATATATACTCTAGGACCTTTCCAGGACCTCCCTAATTGCTGGTCCAATGAGAGCAGTGGAATTTGTCAGCTGACCCAGCTGGTCAGCCGACACCCTTCTAACTGCTATTTAAACTCTGCCTCTGTGCTCGCGCGCGTGTAAGTCTGAATCTTGGTGGACTATCAGTCCCAGCCACACCAGTACTGTCTTGCAATGTATCCAGTGAACTGAGTGCGGAAGCCGCCTCCGATGCGGATTCCGCCGCTCTGCCTAAGCGGCATGCAGCGTTTTTTCCGCGTTGTGACGCCATGCTGGACGCGGAAACAGCCGCCTCGCCTTGAGAGACAGCGGCTTTTCCGCGTTTCATCACACAATCTCATCAGATCGACCTAAATTTTCCACCCTGCAAGTTCGATGGAAATCCATCGAAATCGATCGAAATCGGCCGATCGGTCGATTGGCCAACCGATTTGCAATCGATTGATCGATCGGGATCGATCGGTCGGCCAGAAAATCGGCTGAGTGTATGGGCTGCTTTAGTTGTGCTACACATACAAATCATATCATCATTTTTTTTCGCTTCAGTGTCTCTTTAAGTGTGGCTATTTTGAAGCCAATCCTGATGCAATTTCCTCCCTTACTCTCCTCTGCCTGATTGTGCATGAATTGCCTGCTCTCCACTATAGAAAGTGCATTGTCTCAGCCTGAGAAATATTGGCCAATCAGAGAGGAACAGAGGTGTGGGAGGGGAAAACAGGAGGGAAAGAGGTTTCAAATAATCGGGCTGCATTAGTTAAGTCTGAGGGGAAAGTAGAGAAGCAAAAAAGGACAACCCAGCATGCCCTGCAACTTCCTTTTTGTGTACCAAATAAGAGTCAGGTAAACTGGGGAATGACCATTTATCAACAAGAAAGGTAATAGTGATTGTAACTTTAGGATTGCCTGGTTAGCATCCCTATTACTTGTTTACCAGATAAAAATAAAGAATTGATTTTTGATTTTATGCCCGACAGTTACACTTTAAAGGAAACCTGAGATGAAAAGAGAGAAAAAAAAAAATCACACAAACCTAGGGCTTCCTGCAGCCCCTTTCAGGCCGATCGCTTCCTCGCCATCCTCCCGGGCCGCCTGGATCCTCCACTTGCTGCCCCAGTAATTCCTCCAGTCAGGCATACTGCGCATGCTCGTCACCTGGAGCTTTCTGCATCTGAAGCAGGACACTCCCAGCAATAGGAGTGTAACGGGGTAAAGTGCGCAGCTAGACTGAACCTGCATTAAATATTGGATTAAGCAGGCCGCCTAGCAGAGAATCGAGGCAGCGAGGGAGCAATCAGCCTGAAGGGGCTGGATGAAGCCCCAGGTGTGTATACATTTTTTTGTATTCGTCTCAGGTACACTTTAATCAGTAAATAGAAAAAAAGGGGCTCCAGGAGCTGATTTCTATTTGCTGATTGATGGACTTTAAATAATGCTCTGGATGTTGCACCACCTGTCAAAAATGTGACACAGTGTTATTACTGCAGCATAGAGTGCACTCGCCACACCTATTCTCTCTTGCAAGTGGATCAGGCGCACTTTAAGCTAGGAGAGAAAGAGCAGTAATGACCCTTTGAACTGTCCTGCATTTAAACCTCATTAGAAGCCTTATGTCACTGTTTCTCAGCTGTTTTCCCTCTATTTACTTATCAGGAAACCAGAGAGAATTCACAAGATCTTTTGTATAGATAACCATTTTTTTAACGCTTGCTGTACTGGAAAACAGAAAGGGACTTCAGAGGATTTCTTGCTAGGGCTAGTGTTATACAGGGAATTTTCCTAATCGTGTAATACAATGCAACATACAGTAGACTGGCAGTAGAGGGAGCAGTGGGCGCCCCTTTCCCCTTTATCCTGTACTAGAGGGAGCAGTGAGGGTGAAAAGAGGTCGCTCATTGCTAGATGCATCCACAGAGCAGGTGAGACAAGCATTGCTGCTTTCGCTGTGCATAGAGAGGGGGAAAAACAAGGCACAAAGGAGACAGAAGGAGGCACACAGGGGACAAAACGAGGAACAAAAGAGGACAGAAGTATGCAAAGGGGTACAGAAAAAGGCACAGAGGGACACAGGTGGGAAGAGGAAGCAGTGGTATACAGGAACACAGACACAGAAGGCACAGGGGAACAGAGGTGACACAGAGAGAGACGCTGAAGGCAAAGGGACACAGAGGAGGCACAGAGGGGGACAACTGAGGGAAGAGGGGGACAAAGGTGACAAAGGAGGGGGGGCAGAGGGACACAGAGGAGGCATGAAGGGGGACATAGAAGAGGTTCAGAGGACAGATATGGCACAGCGTTCCAACTTAGTGGCAGATTCAGGTTGAGAATGAACCTACAGTCCCTATTTCTTTCATTAAATGGGGACTACCTGTATAGAGCTACCATATGTTTATCTCATCATGGGGTAGACTGCGGTAATCAGAATAATGTTCATAAATTCTGATCGCCTGGCGAGTAGAACGTAATGCAATAACACTACGGTCTCCTCATTGTGCAGTAAGACTTTACACATGTTATTCTGCTTACCGCAGAGCAGTGAATATACCCCAATGTCACTTCAGGCATGTCAGTCCATCTGGAAACAAGACAAGCAACTCCAACTACACCGGTGCCTTAATTGCAGGGCAAGGACTGCTTCCTGTCCCGCCTGGCTAGGACTGCTTCCTGTACCAACTGCCTAAGAGAGGCCAAGCAGCTACACCGTTGCCTTTATTGCAGTGCAAGGACTGCTTCCTGTCCCGCCTGGCTAGGACTGCTTCCTGTCCCGCCTGGCTAGGACTGCTTCCTGTCCCGCCTGGCTAGGACTGCTTCCTGTCCCGCCTGGCTAGGACTGCTTCCTGTCCCGCCTGGCTAGGACTGCTTCCTGTCCCGCCTGGCTAGGACTGCTTCCTGTCCCGCCTGGCTAGGACTGCTTCCTGTCCCGCCTGGCTAGGACTGCTTCCTGTACCAACTGCCTAAGAGAGGCCAAGCAGCTACACCGTTGCCTTTATTGCAGTGCAAGGACTGCTTCCTGTCCCGCCTGGCTAGGACTGCTTCCTGTCCCGCCTGGCTAGGACTGCTTCCTGTCCCGCCTGGCTAGGACTGCTTCCTGTCCCGCCTGGCTATGGGAGGTCAGCAGCTACACCGGTGCTTTTATTCCAGTGCAAGGACTGCTTCCTGTCCCGCCTGGCTAGGACTGCTTCCTGTCCCGCCTGGCTAGGACTGCTTCCTGTCCCGCCTGGCTAGGACTGCTTCCTGTCCCGCCTGGCTAGGACTGCTTCCTGTCCCGCCTGGCTAGGACTGCTTCCTGTCCCGCCTGGCTATGGGAGGTCAGCAGCTACACCGGTGCTTTTATTGCAGTGCAAGGACTGCTTCCTGTCCCGCCTGGCTAGGACTGCTTCCTGTCCCGCCTGGCTAGGACTGCTTCCTGTCCCGCCTGGCTATCGGAGGTCAGCAGCTACACCGGTGCTTTTATTGCAGTGCAAGGACTGCTTCATGTCCCATCTGGCTAGGACTGCTTCCTGTCCCGCCTGGCTAGGACTGCTTCCTGTCCCGCCTGGCTAGGACTGCTTCCTGTCCCGCCTGGCTAGGACTGCTTCCTGTCCCGCCTGGCTAGGACTGCTTCCTGTCCCGCCTGGCTAGGACTGCTTCCTGTCCCGCCTGGCTAGGATTGCTTCCTGTCCCGCCTGGCTATGGGAGGTCAGCAGCTACACCGGTGCTTTTATTGCAGTGCAAGGACTGCTTCCTGTCCCGTCTGGCTAGGACTGCTTCCTGTCCCGCCTGGCTAGGACTGCTTCCTGTCCCGCCTGGCTAGGACTGCTTCCTGTCCCGCCTGGCTAGGATTGCTTCCTGTCCCGCCTGGCTATGGGAGGTCAGCAGCTACACCGGTGCTTTTATTGCAGTGCAAGGACTGCTTCCTGTCCCGCCTGGCTAGGACTGCTTCCTGTCCCGCCTGGCTAGGACTGCTTCCTGTCCCGCCTGGCTAGGACTGCTTCCTGTCCCGCCTGGCTATGGGAGGTCAGCAGCTACACCGGTGCTTTTATTGCAGTGCAAGGACTGCTTCCTGTCCCGTCTGGCTATAAGAGGGAAGAATGAGGATATCCATTACAGATTACTGGGGCGCTCCACATAAAAGGATCAATCAATTTACCTTCTTTAAGGCCCAGAAGCTGCACATCGCCAAAATATATCCTGAAAAGAAGAAAAAACAGCTTCAAACATCACTGCGATCACTAAACTGGGACAGCATTGCTTTCAATGTGAGCAGTAGTGTAATATCAGTCAGTCATTCATTATTACAGCCAGAAGATGCCTGGCAGTCCTGGTGATCTCTTTGGCTGCAGTAGTGTCTGAATCACACACCTGAAACAAGCATGCGGCTAATTCAATCACACTACAGTCACCTGATCTGCATGCTTGTTCAGGGGCTATGGCTAAAAGTATTAGATGAAGAGGATCAGTAGGACAGCCAAGCAATCTGCATTGTCTAAAAGGAAATAAATATTGCAGCCTCCCTTTCCTTCTCATCTCAGGTTCCTTAAAGAGGAACTCCAGCCTAAACAAACATACTGTCATTATGTTACATTAGTTATGTTAATGAAAATAGATAGGTAATATAATCTCTTACCCACCCTGTTTTACAAGAACAGGAAAAGGTTTGGGATTTAATGAGGGCAGCCATCTTTTTGGTTGAAAGGAGGTGACAGGGAGGATGAGACACAGTTCCAACTGTCCTGTGTCCTGATCACCCCTCCCAGTTGCTAAGCGACGAGAACAACATCAGAAATCCCATCATGCTTTGCACAGCCTCAGGGGTAAAATGCACAGGCACATTAATTTGATGGGGCGGAGCTTAGCTTCTGTGCAGCTAAAAATGAGGCTTGGGTAAGAAAAACAAAGTTCTGATGCTGTGAAACTGTTAAAGAAACACCAAGCCTTTTCAGTGCTGCTGAGTAGATTTTTAGTCCGGTGGTTCACTTTAAATGCAGGGTTCAGGATCACCGAGCATTCTTGTTAGGGTCTATGTCTAGTTGTCATACTCCTGGCCCATGCACTCCATTCCAACAGCCAAAGCCTGTTTCACATAAAGAAAAGATTTACAGTTGAGACCCAGTTATCCGGGATTATTCCAACCGGTAGTCTCAAGCAACTGGCAGAACATGGGCGAGCCATGAGGCGTGCTTCTATTATTATGCAGAGCAGAGCGCAGAGTACACTACTTACAAAAGCTCTGAGCGCCAGTCCTCTTCACTCCGGCAAGCTGCATCCTTGTACGGCTCCCGGCATGTCACCTGACCAGCATAGGGTCCCGTGTGCGTATCAGGAGCCTTGTGGAGGATGCAGCAGGGCAGGCGGGAGCTGCAGGAAATGAAAAGGACCTGCTTGGAGCTTTTGTAAGTTGTTTCTGTTGCTCTGCATCTGATCTGTGGGGGAGGTTAGAGTAAAAGTGAACCGAAACTCTGATACAAAATCAAATACTTACCTAAGGAGAGGGAGGCCTCTGGTTCCTGATGCGGCTTCCTGCGTTGTCCTCCGGTCCCCATCCCAGAGTGTGGACCCTCCAAATAGGGCTGCTGCGGATTACCGGTATGACGGTATACCGCGGTTTGATTGTGCATGATAATCATACCACGCACAATCTCGTTGTACCGGTTTCCACGGAGTAGTGGGGGGGTGAAGTAACGGCGAGAGCATGAACAGCGGCGGGGTTACACACACACTCACTTCGCCGGGGTCTTGCACACGTGTACTACTTACTTCTTCCTCCTTCCTGTTCTTGCATTACATCTCCCCGTAACAGCCCCACCTGGGCGCTGTTCCAAGGAGATGGAACGCAAGAACAGGAAGAAGAAAGAAGTACAAGCATGCAGGACCACCGACAAGTGAGCATTTGTTTACCCTCGTCACTGCGCCCCCCTCTCCCTACACCTGGCTCTCTATACTGTGGGCACCTATCCTGGCTACCTATACTGCAGACATCTATTCCTGGCTACACCCATCCCTGGCTACTTATACTGGAGGCACCTATACCTAACTAGCTATACTGGAAGCACCTTTACCTGGCTACCATACCGGGGGGGGTGGGAGGGGGGGTGGGAGTGGAGCTCTGTAAAAACAATGCCGGAGATTTGGGCGAAGCTGGCGCCACCATAGGCCGTAATAGGAATTACGGCTATAGCGGCACACAATGAGTAATTTGGGCGCAATTAGATCTTTCACCACTATGCATAGTAACCTGGAGAGGGAATAGTATTTAACGCTGCCAGGACTTTTGCAGGAGCAGGGTGAACAGGTTTACAGCTTTACCCTGTGCCAAATCTCCCGGCGGTTTAAGCATATGTATTCCCAGGGAGTGGGGCACATCTGGTTACCATACTGGTGGGGTGGGAGGGGTAACATTATTTAACTACCCAACGACCGTGTCACGTCGAAGGCATGACCGCGGCAGCAGCCCCAGGACCGCCTAACGCCAATTGGCGTCAAGTCCTAGAGCTGCAGTTTGGCAGGGAACGCATGCGCGATCGTTCCCTGACGGTTCACAGAGCTCCGTGATTAGCCTGCTGCTAGCATACTATTTAGAGACAAAAGGGGAAAGAATTCCCCTTTGTTTACATTTGTACAGCGCTGCACGAGGGACACTGGGCTGTCCCTCAGAGCGGCTCGATCTGTGTGGCCTCTCATGGGCTGATGCCTATGACAGGCAGGGGAGCAGTGCTGATCGCCATCCAATGGCGATTAGGATGGCACAGGGGGGAGGGAGGGGGGGGGAGAGAGAGGAAAAATTCTCCCTTTTCTTACTAAAAAAAGAAAAAAAGAAAAGATTGCAGCAGCGATCCGATACCTCCAGTGATCAGGTCTATTAAGGACACTAAAAGGAGAAAAAAATGATTTGAGTGCTGAGTTGCAGGGCTGTGCAGCACCCTGACCGAGCTGCACAGCCCTGTATTGTAAAAAAATGGCCTGGTCGTTAGGGGGGGTTTAGCATTGCAGTCCTCAAGTGGTTAATGTAAGGGGGAGGCCCGAGTCCAAATAATTGTGTGATACAGAAAACCGTCATACCACAGTATTGTTTTAGACGGTTTTCACACCGTGGATTTTCATACCGTTGCAGTCCAACCTGCAAACATTACAGACAAGCAATTGTGGGTAATCTGATCAGGGCCGTGGTGCTCTTCAAGCACGAGCGCGGCCGTAGTGTGCCTGCCAGAGTACGTGCGCACCTGCACAGTAAGCCGGAGCTCCGTGCTACTGCATAGGTAGTGCTGGCGAGGCTACAGCATGGCTGCCCTCATGCCAACCTAGGAGCGCGGCCCCATCAGCTGAAGGATCCCCACGTGCGGCGGGGGACACAGAGGGAAGGCTTTTATGATCCAGAGGCTTCTCTTTTCTTAGGTGAGTATTTATTGCTTCGCCTCGGATTCTCTTTAACTGCCCAACGACTGCTCCACGCCGATTGGCGTGAGCAGCGCAGAAGCCCCACGACCACTGTACGTGGCGTGAAGTGCTGGGGGCGGAGATTGCAGGGGATCGCGCGCGCCCATGTGCACGCATCCCCGCTTTAATGATGGAGTTCCGCCCCGTTATCAGTCTCCCAGCGCCAAATCCGCCGTCTAATAACACTGTACAGCGCTGCGATCTAAGGGCCGACTGTCCCCTCTGGAGTCACAAAGGCGATCCACTGTCATAGGCCGATGCTGACAGCCGATTGCACTGATTGGCTGGTGGGGGGAGGGGGCGGGGTTTAAAATAAAAAAGTTAAATTTATTTTAAAAAAAAGGAAACCAATATTAAAAAAAGAAAAATTGCAGGAACGATCAAAGCCCACCAACAGAAAGCTCTGTGTTGGTGGGCAGAAAAGGGGGGGGGGGGATTACTTGTGTGCTGAGTTGTGCGGCCCTGCAGCTTGGCCTTAAAGCTGCAGTGGCCTACTTTGTAAAAAATGGCCTGGTCACTGGGGGGGCATTTAAGTCTGCGGTCCTCAAGAGGGTTTTCCCAGCGGTGACTGGAGCGGGCAGAGTGGATCCTGCAGGCGGTGCACACAGAACACAGTTCTTCCATTACGAATAGCACAGAAATGACTATACAATGATAAGGCAAGTCCCCATGTACCTGTAGAGGATGACGTATTCATGTCCCTGCTTCCTGGACAGCCTGTAGGCCGGGGTCACCCTGGTAACGGCCAGTAATGACTTCAGTAGTAATGACAGCCGGTTATAGACAGTGTAGGAGACCTTTATATCCCGATCACATCTACAATAAACACAAAAAACAAAGTGCTCAGCAACAGATGATAAAAAAAACTAGTGACGATCAAAGAAATGCAAATTCTTCAGAGTTTGTGCAAATTTGTATGCAAATATATGCAGACTGATAAAGGACCAATCAATCTAATCCTGAGTTTAAACTGATTGGTCCATTTTCAAACAGCATATATTTGCATAGAAATTTGCATCAACTCGGAAGAATTTGCATCTCACTGATCATCCCTAGAAACAACCAGTAATTAACAAAATACCTGAAATCCCCCTATGTCTGTCTGGAGGACGTTACTCCCTGGTGACTTTTCAAGCCTTCCTTGTATTGGGGTCATTTTATTAGGGTAGATGACTACCTACCAGCTGCTGCCTACACATGCCAGAATCCCCAGGAAACCTCCCTTCCCCCCCTCCCCTTCCTTGTCTGCCCCTCCCTACCCCACTCCCCACAACCCTTTAAAAGTCATGGCTTCTTTGACATTATAATCCTTGAACATTATATTGAGTTTTATTCTATTTGTTATCTGTCGAGTACTTGATGACTTAATTAAAACACAAAGGAAAAATCGAGAGCCCCAATGGTGCGTTATTGCGATTCAATAAATAATAAAGATTAAGTACGAAGAATAATACTCACAAAAATGGGTTGCCGAGTACAGGCAACCACTAATAGCGTTTGCGGGGAAATTGGGCCTGTCCCCTCTCAGGCTAAGAAGTCGCTCTCCGTAGACAGAATTGGATGATCACACCCATCCAACTGGTGGATACAATTTTGTTCAAAAGATTATAGAGGCGCCAATTAGAATAAAATGCACTAAAATTTCATAAAATGGGGGGTCTTGGATGATTTACCACCCCAAGTATGACACTAGTATTACTAGTCGTTAATAATTTATTTATTTTTTTACTCCCACAAATTTTGCAACGCGTTTCGCAGGTCTATCGCCCGCTTCCTCAGGCAGTATAAAAAGGAGCAACTGAAGTGTCACTGAAGTGAGTGTAGCACCTGTTTGACAGAGGTGCTACACTCGCTTCAGTGACACTTCAGTTGCTCCTTTTTAAACTGCCTGAGGAAGCGGGCGATAGACCTGCGAAACGCGTTGCATAATTTGTGGGAGTAAAAAATAAATAAATTATTAACGACTAGTAATACTAGTGTCATACTTGGGGTGGTAAATCATCCAAGACCCCACATTTTATGAAATTTTAGTGCATTTTATTCTGATTGGCGCCTCTATAATCTTTTGATGACTTCATTGTTCAACTATATCCTAAAGATCATTTATCTGCCTCATCCATTACCTATATATTATGATGTGATTCCTTTATGACGTAATTATGTTACTATGCCATCACTTGTTTATACATGTTTGTTTGTACGTTTAAAAAAATGTCTATAAAGTCAAATTTAACAAGAATCTCCAGGAAAGGGAGGATTTCTCCACCTTGTGAAATGAATGGGGCAACGCATGAAAACCAGAGAGTGCAAAGAAATGTCATTCCTACACTGTGCAGAAAAACATCAAAATCGGTTAACCCTTCGTACACTTACTTACATATGCTTTCATGCAAGTCAATCACCCAAGGACCACTGCTATCCCTACAGAATACATTCTCAGGCTCATCACCTCAAGTTATAGGCGAGGGGCCAAAGTGGGTGTGACCAACTAAAAGTAAACTCAGTTAACCCTTTGCACACTCACATGCACGTCTTTTATCAGCTGTAAGGCTACCAGCAAATCTGTCCATGACCGACGTCCAGTGTATTTATTACTGACTCTGAGACCTCCAAGGGGTCGGATATTATATGCAGTCTTCTTTCCTCGCTGTGCACAAGATGAAAGTCTCAGATCAAAGATCGAGCACCGGTGGTTAAAATATTCACAAAACACCCACGAATAAAGAGAAAACTTGAGTGTGTCTTTTGAGAGGCGGCCAAGACGGAACAAAGAGCCAAAATCGCAGCCTACACAGCACAGTGCAAGAACTTCTGCCTGGCAGAACTCCACAAAACTGCTCAGAAAGGCTGGGAAACAAACCAGAACTTTACAGCTAAATCTCCTCCAGAAAATAATATGAACTGGACAAAGGCTAAAGAAAATACTGACTGATGGTGCAGGGGACAAGAAACACGTATCCTCAAATCTGGGGACAGAAAACGATGTTTGTGCATCGGGTGACGGAGGGGGAAGCAGATCTGTACAGGGCTTCCCTTAGAGATAGTGAAGGGGAAGTGAGTGCACGTTTCATAATGACTAATGACATACTAATAAAGTACTTCCAAAATCAACATTTCATCAGAGGCAACTGGTTTGGATAAAGACCAGGACTTTCTTGAGCAACTAAATGAACTTAAAGAGAACCTAAACTGAAAATTAAAAGTTAAAAAGTAAAAATAACCATGCTCAGGTCATACTTACCTCCCATGTAGTCTACTCATCAATCTCTTTCTCCTCTCCTGCGTCCCATTTGTCCACTGTGCTCAATGGAATTCTCTGTCCTACATTATGAAAATGGCCATTACCCCATAAAAGCTTCCTGGTCAGCACACTATTAAACTGGGTTGTAACGCGATGAATTGGACGCGTGGAGCACGCAGCCTTATGGGTAATTAACCCCTTATGTCCCCGCGCCACACCTGCATTAATTAGTGCTCATTCTCATCACGAGTTCGAGTGCTTAGCCACTCGGATTTACTCGTGACAGCATCCCTGCAGGCAAGCATCCAGAACCGCTGGTGTCTAAAAAGCCTATAGCTTTAAATATTACACAGCCACACCAACCCCACATGTAGACAGCCTGTTTCAGGCTTTTGGCCCTCATCAGTACATGGCAGGGATTGATACGGCTGTATGAGATAGGGCTGGGACCAGTACAACAGAGTAACCAAGCAGCTCAGTGTGACTCAAGCAAGCCACTAGGAATGTATAAGGGGATAAAAGGGACCAAAAAGCCCTCCTACTAATAAACAATGCTTGGTGTGATTTGCTTTCTTAAAGCTAATGTAACCCCGTTTAAAAAAAAAAAAGTCAGATACTCACCTAAGGAGAGGGAAGGCTCGGTCCTAATGAGCCATCCCTTTCCTCTCCCGGTGGCCCCGGTGCTGCGCTGGCTCCCCCGTACCAATCCCCGGCCGCGGGGGACTTCGGAAGTCTTCAGGAGCCGAGTCCTCCCGAAGACAGGCGGCGCACACGCGAACCCGTCATAGAGGGCCTGCTCGCGTGCGCAGTGTTATCGCGGCCTGTCTTCGGGAGCACTCGGGCTCCCGAAGCTTTTCTGAAGCCTCCCTTTGGCCGGGAGACAGCGGTATTTGACCAAAACGGTTGAATACCGCTACAGGGGAGCCAGGACAGCAGCGGGCACCGGGAGAGGAGAGAGATTGCTCTATGGGACCCAGAGCCTCCCTCTCCTTATCTGACTTTTCTTTTTAAACCGGTTCCCATTAGCTTTAAAACAGAAGGAAGTCTCCTTTTGTGGTGTCCAATATACACACATGCTGATTCTAAGCCAGAACAAAATGGTATCAAAATCAAAGCACACCTAAAGTGTGAGGGATAAGGAGGCTGTAATACTTATTTTCTTTTCAACAATACAGGTTGCCTGGCTGTCCTGCTGGTCTTTTTGGCTGCAGTAGTGTCTGAATCACACACACAAAACAAGCATACAGCTAATCCAGTCAGACTTCAGTCAGAAACACCTGATCTGCTGCATGCTTGTTCAGGGGCTGTGGCTAAAAGTATTAGAAGCAGAGGATCAGCAGGACAGCCAGGCAACTGGTATTGTTTAAAAGTAATAAATAAGGCAGCCTCCACATACCTCTCACTTCAGGTGTCCTTTAACCACTTATGGTTTTTGGACGCGAGTCTTAAGTCCAGCTGAGTGCTCCTGTAGGTTCCAGGAGGTGAGACAAACGTCCTGCACTAGGTGCCGCCTCTGTGCGCTCCCGCCGCGCTCTCGTGCACACATTGCATGCAGCTTGAAAATGGACCCACCAAGGTTTAAAGAGAAACTCCGACCAAGAATTTAACTTTATCCCAATCAGTAGCTGATACCCCCTTTTACATGAGAAATCTATTCCTTTTCACAAACTGATCATCAGGGGGCGCTGTATGGCTGATATTGTGGTGAAACCTCTCCCACAAGAAACTCTGAGGACCATGGTACATGGTGGCAGTTTCCTGACTGTGGACCTCATTGCATTGTGGGAAATAGATGTTTACAGCTGTTTCCAACTGCCAAAAAAGCATGCAGCAGCTACATCACCTGCCCACAGTAAAAATGTCACCGTGTAAATCAGGGAGAGGAAAGATTTTACAATGGGCAAACACTGACTAAATCATTTATACATAATCATTGTAAAAATGAAGCACTTTTTTTATTACATTATTTTCACTTTAAATTGATTGGTCCCCTTTCAAGCCGCATAGGTTTGCACATAAAATTTACATACCGTAATCCTGCATGAACTTTGAAATATTTTTCAAGCTTTGTTACCTTGGTTGAACCTGCAGCGTCAGACACATGCACAGCTCAGCTCTCCTGCCAGTGCAGTGAGTACTGGGCGTGTCCCTTCTCTGATTAGCAGAACTGATGTCCCTCCAGAGAGTCAATACATTCTGCTCTATATAGCCAATCCAACATGCGGGGGGAGACTTAGCGGGGCGATTCATACTTCGAACAAAAACTGACCAGTTAAGAGTTGCACAGAAGGCTGCGTATTAACATTAGAAGACTACTTTAATAAAATTCAGTGTTCTCCCCAGGCTCTTTTAGCCGGGTGCTCCACCCGGCTAGTTTTGGTGAGCCCCCGGCTGTTATCAGCTCACCTCCTCCTCTGCTGTAAGCGGAGTTGTGCAGAGAAGCGCTGGCCCTGCATTCTCGCATCTCGCTCCACCCGGCTACTTTATCATGCCACCCGGCAGGAAAAAAACATTTCTGGGGGGGGGGGGGGGGGGGGGGGAACACTGAAATTAAATTAAAAAAGGACTTCTGCATCAGTGATGCCGGCCTTACTATTTGTGTTTTTTAGCAAAGGGGAAATTCTCTTTAAAGCGGACCTGAACTTAGAACTTCCTCTCTGCTCTAAAACATCCACAACAGCATAATAACCTTTAAAGAAAAACATTTCTTTGTTACAGCTGCTCTGCAGTGGCAGTCAGCTGACACTGAGAAGAGATCAAATTAGAACTTGTGATTAGATGCAGAAGAGGGGGAATTAGACAGGCTAAAGCAATCTCCCTAAATACATACAGGTGCATTTCTCTGTTTTCCTTATGTCCTGCGCAAGAGTTCAGGTCCACTTTAAGTACAAGTGCAAACAAGGCATGTATGAGAATGTCAACTAGGGTGGCTACAAAAACTGTTTGGGCTATCAATGAACTTTACTGAAACTTTCCAGAACCATTTAAAAAACCCCACGGCTCATGTTTACACAATTACTTAATTGTTAAAAAGTTTCTATTTACAGAAGACAGCAGGCAGGAAATCCCCCCATCTATTCTGTCTGTGCACCAAGCAAGTTGCTAGGCAGCAAGAAGGGAGGTGATAAGGGAGTGAAAGTACAATTACATCACCCAGAGTGTTTGCAGATGATGTACAGTTTCCTCTCAAAGCCCAAAAAAACACCTGGCTGGAGTCCTCATTTGTTTTAAAGAGGAGCTGTTAGGTATAGGGTCTCAGAGAAAAACAACACATATATCAGTAGCTAAATATCGGCTGTACTTACATTACATATGCATTTCACTGTCCACGTTTGGATTTCACAGAATTTTTATATAGTATTTGCAGAGATTGATGCTCCTGACAGCTAATGGCAGGTTCCATGTTTGTCTGTCTCCTATGAAGCCAATTGTGATGTCATATCCTCCCTGCTTCCTGATGATTCCACTCACAAAAAAGATCAGGATCAATGATCCTAATGGTTCATGATCCGGACAACACTACTGTGCAGAGAATATTAATTAGCCATGTGGCTAGGAACAATAGCGGGACTCATGCAGTATACTCTAATGGAACATGTGCTGTGAGTTAGGCTGCTGTTACATGAGCCTGTAACTTCTCACTGTGAAAGCAGCCTTAGGGCGGGATAGGGAAATGAAGGGGAGGACCAAGGGTGTGAACTGGGGAGAAGAAGCAGTCCCAGAATGCTTTTCAGTATCTGTTATGCGTCCTGCCGGCCTCCTTGGGAGCTTGGGAATAACCAGCCTTGCTGTTCAGCAAACATCAAAGTAAGAGAGATTTTTAACTTCAGTATTGCCTTTTTGTCTTCCTTCTAAACGGTTTAACACAGGAGAATAGAGGTTTAACTTAGCTTTTGCAGCCTGACAGTTACTCTTTAAAGAGAAACTCCAACCTAGAATTGAACTTTATCCCAATCAGTAGCTGATACCCCCTTTTACATGAGAAATATGATGCTTTTCACAAACAGACCATCAGGGGGCACTGTATGACTGATTTTGTGCTGAAACCCCTCCCACAAGAAGCTCTGAGTACCGCGGTACTCTGGGCAAACTGCCACAATGTAAGAATGTTCACAGACAGGAAATAGCTGTTTACAGCTGTCTCTAAGAGCCAAAACAGCTAGGAGGAGCTACATAACCTGCCCACTGAAACAGGCAGACCCCCGATCCGGACTTGTGGATTACCTAAACTGAACTCAGAACATCCTCTCTGCTCTAAAAGATACACAACAGCGTAATAACCTTTAAACAAAAAATAAAAGAGAGGGAGAACGAAAGCCCGATATGCTGTAGTAAGTATTGGTGATGAAAGAATATGCAAGGCAAGTAGAGTAATACTCATAAGTCAGGGTTACTGCATTGGCAACCACTGTATAGGCAGGTGAGGAGATTAGACCTGTCCCACTCAGGATTAAGAAGTAGCTCTCTGTAGCTAGGAGGAAATATAAGAATTTCCACCCTTCCATCAAGGGTGGACTGGTATAGTATCGAGGTAAACAGAGGCGCCACAAGGATAAAATAAGGTGACATTTTTAAAACATGGAAGTGGTGGACCCTTACCCACGCCAAAGGACACGACAAAGGGAACGTGTTAAGGTATAACACGAAAATGTATTTATACACTCCACAAAACTTTGCAATGCATTTCACGGGCGTGACCCCGCTTCATCAGGCAGTAGGGAAGGAGTATACAGTAACAAGTGTCTATGTCTCAGTCTAGCACCTCACATGAAACGCGTTGCAAACCGAAGCGTCCCGTCTGTGTGTCAGTGCTTTTGCGCTACTGCATGTCTTGCATTGACACAACTGTTGGGACAGGACGCAGGATAGTCTAGGAGGCGGCCGGGGGCGCGTGCATGTGCACTGACTGGCGACGGCAGCAGGACGAGACCTAGAGCCCGTTTTTAAACAGGCTTAGGTCAACTAGTGTGTATGTATATAAGAGAAAAGGTGAGAATTAACGTGGTTACTTTACAAAATGAGAACCAAAGAGTTGATACAGAAGAACGACTTTACTTGGTTCTCGCAGTGATAACTTGTTGAACACTTCCAAGAATGAGCACGAGTGGAGGGGCGAGGCCACGAGGCCGCGCATACAGCCGTTTTTAGGCTTAAAACTCCCTTGAAAGAGGTTTTTATTTTAACACATTAAAAATCAAATAGTAGCACGTAAAAATAACCCCATATTGTGAAGCAGTTATTAAGGCACGGTCTGCTAGGTCACACCGCTCCCTATCCAGTTGCTGTATTATACACTATTAGTGTCAAAGACCATCATACAGGAAGGCTAGATCAATAGTCCAGGTAGGTGTATCCATATAGTGTCCTGTTGTATCCAGGTTAATTCTGAGTATAGGTGTGTACAGTTCTAATGATAGCCTCCACAACGGAGTGCGGGGACGTGCAGTCAGGTAAACACCATAATCACAAGGTTTTGGACGATTTTTTTTTTCCCCTTCCCCATTCTTTGCATATTGTTCTCCGGATGGGCGGATGGGCGGTTGGGCCCCCCCCCCTGTTGTCTTTCCCTCTAGCCGTCCCTTCCTCCTATCCCCTTTCAGGTCTCTGCGCGTGGGGCTTGGATGGGAGCGGCCACACAGGGGCGCCGACAAAGGGGGTGGTGCTGGGGGGCGTGACTTGTGCCCTGGCGCCTGCCCCCTGCCTCTTACTGTCGGCGCTCACCTAATGCGGAGGCCTGGGTCGCGCTCTGGGCGTGCGCCGCCCACGTCACTTCCGCTATTGGTCCGAGCTACGTGGAACGCAGAGACCGCGCCCCTTGGTGGAGCGCGGCGGACGCACTTCCGTGGACACGCCATTTATGGCGTGGGGCGACACAACTGCACCCACAGGCAGTTTCTGCACGGCTAGGCGCCCTGAAGAGCCGGGTATCCCGGCGAAACCGGTCAGCTTACACTCCATCTCCACCGCTCCCACATCATCCAGCTTCGCTGGCCTTCACACCGCTGGTTTGAAGACCTGGATGCTTTACCATCATAGCTTCAATGAAGAAGCTTCTCCACAAGTACAGGCCTGTACCAACGCTGTGGTAGCTATACAACTTTACTGTATCCATGCTTTGTGGGACTGTGCTGTTTTGGATCCATGAAGATGTTGCGATTGGGCATCTGAGCTAAGTGGATTTATTGATGTACAGATTTGCTGTTTGCAGGGTGGATGCTGCGAGTGGGCATCACCGCAATACAGACTGAGTAACACATACTGGGTGAACCGTTACCTACATCTCCTAAATCGTCCAAAACCTTGTGATTATGGTGTTTACCTGACTGCACGTCCCCACACTCCGTTGTGGAGGCTATCATTAGAACTGTACACACCTATACTCAGGGCTCTTTCACATTAGGGCAGATTTTCTGCGTTTCAACGCAAAGGGTAAAGTTTGCGTTACCCAAGGTGAAATGAAAGTCCATAGACTTTCATTTTAGCTTTCACATATAACGCAGCCTTTTTGTGCGTTGCGTTACACTGCACCCAGGCGCAGTTTTTCGGCCAACGCTAGCTTTATGTGTTACAATGTTAGTCAATGTAAAACGCACACTATGTGCGTTTTTAATCCGTTAACGCAGGCAATCAGTCCCAGAATGCAACAGAGGAACAATGTAGAAAGTTGAAAACTAAAAGAAAAAAAATTACCTGCGTTTTCCTATGACCTGTAACGCATTGAAAACGGATTAAAAACGCACACTCACTGCAGTGCAACGCATATCAAAACGCATTAAAAAGCATACAACAAAACGTATGCTTTGAGCGTTCTCCAACGCAAGCTCTGATGTGAAAGAGCCCTCAGAATTAACCTGGGTTTAACCTGGATACAACAGGACACTATATGGATACACCTACCTGGACTATTGATCTAGCCTTCCTGTATGATGGTCTTTGACACTAATAGTGTATAATACAGCAACTGGATAGGGAGCGGTGTGACCTAGCAGACCGTGCCTTAATAACTGCCTCACAATATGGGGTTATTTTTACGTGCTACTATTTGATTTTTAATGTGTTAAAATAAAAACTTTATATATATTTTTTATAAAACTCCATGACTCATTGAGTGTTTTGACTTGCAGACCTTTGTCTGCTTTTTCTACAAATTCTTAGTTCTCAAACCATTCTGAGTCATGTTATAAACGGACTAACACATGTCATATTAGTTTGTGGTTATTGTTGCTGGTTGGAGCCCACTCTTCATACTCCCTTGAAAGAGGAACTGTAGTGAAAATTATGTCATGAATAAAATTGCTTCTTTTTTTTAAATATTAAAGAGGACCTTCAGCCTAAACAAACATACTGTCATTAAGTTACATTAGTTATGTTAATTAAAATAGATAGGTAATATAATCTCTTACCCACCCTGTTTTAAAAGAACAGGCAAATGTTTGGGATTTCATGGGGGCAGCCATCTTTTTGGTTGATAGGAGGTGACAGGGAGCATGAGACACAGTTCCAACTGTCCTTTGTGCTGATCACCCCTCTCAGTTGCTACAACAACATAGGAAATCCCATCATGCTTTGTACAGCATCAGGGGAAAATAGTTTTCTTTGATGGGGCAGAGCTTAGCTTTTGTGCAGCTAAAAATAAGGCTTGGGTCAGAAAAACAAAGTTCTGATGCTGTGAAACTGGTAAAGAAACACCAAGCCTTTTCAGTGCTGCTGAGTAGATTTTTAGTGTGGAGATTCACTTTAACCAGTTCAGCCTTCAGTCGTTTTCACTTTATGCATCCTAGCAATGTTCACCTCCCATTCATTAGCCTATAACTTTATCACTACTTATCACAATGAACTGATCTATATCTTGTTTTTTCCGCCACCAATTAGGCTTTCTTTGGGGGGTACATTTTGCTAAGAGCTACCTTACTGTAAATGCATTTTAACAGTAAGAATAAGAAAAAAAAAATAAAAAAAAAACATTATTTGTCAGTTTTCGGCCATAATAGCTTTAAAATAAAACATGCCTCCATAATTAAAACCCACGTATTGTAATTGCCCATTTGTCATGGTTATTTCACCGTTTAAATTATGTCCCTATCACAATGTATGGCGACAATATTTTATTTGGAAATAAAAGAGCATTTTTTCCGTTTTGCATCCATCACTATTTACAAGCTTATAAAAAAAAAGAAAAATAGAGAGAAATATTTCATCTTTACATAGATATTTAAAAAGTTTAGACCCTTAGGTAAATATTTATGTGTTGTTTTTTTTTTTTATAGTAATTTTTTTTTTTTTTAATTAAACATTTTATGTGGGCATTTTTGGGAGGGTGGGATATAAATAGTGTTTTATTTGGGGAAATATTTGTGTATTGTAATGTTTTTTTACTTTTACTTGTAGGTTTACTTTTTGGCCACAAGATGGCAATCTTGAGTTTGTTTACATGACGTCACTCTAAGCGTACAATGTACGCTTAGAGGGACATAGCTTCAGAAAAAGCGTAGCTTCCGAGAGAAGCTGTCGCTTTTTCAGCGGAGGAGAGGAATCAGTGATCGGGCACCAAAGCCCGATACATTGATTCCTGGGCTACCGAACCCGTGGCCGGGAGTACGGGTGCACGCGCGCGATCGTCCGCGGGAGTGCGGGCGCGATTGTCCGCGGGAGTGCGCGTGATCGTCCGCGGGAGTGCGCGTGTACGGTCGTCCGCGGGAGTGCGCGTGCACGCGCGCGATCGTCCGCGGGAGCGCGCAGACGCTCACGTGGCCTCCTGGACGTAGGTAATACGTCCTGGAGGCATAAATGGTTAAAATCACTAGCTGATGGCTGGACGTTGCCCAGGTACGTATTTAGCTGGTGTTGGCTCCGCCTACGTTTCCTAACCCTAACACACAATTACTCAATGACCTAGTTTGTGAGCTTTGCGGTCTTTGGCTAATGGATGAGCGGCTCCAGCTCACTGCGCAGGCGCAGCCATACTCGTACACGGCGGGGTGTGCAGCAATAACAACATAAACGACAAAAGCTTGCTGAATACGTCCCGGGGGTCCGCGCACAGCAATGGTGGGGGTGACGAGGACAAAGGAGGATCCAGAGACTTTGTAGGTAAGTATCTACCACATTTGTTTCAATCTGCCAAAAATGTTCCCAGCATTATTTAAAAGCAAAGCAACAAAAAAAATTACAGTATTCAAAAATGAATTGCAAAACTGACATAACTACGGGAAATAGTTACTGAAGAAGAAAAAGAAAACCACTAACTTTTCATTCATCTCCAGACACCAGACTTCCAGCTCCATAGAATCACCCTGCAAAGCAAGAAGAAGATTCAGCAATGTTTCCACAAAGCGTAACAATAACTTTCATTCATTTACACTAAATAACCTCAAAGAATAATGAGAAGTCATCTGTGTCAAGCTGTGTGCATGTTATCCTATGGAAGCCTTTGATCAGGGTCATATGGGAAGGTTGTGTAGTGATTATAATAAGGATTGGTGCACACAGACGGTTTTGCAGCGTTAAACGACGGTATCGATGCTCATTGTTTAACGCTGAATGGACAGTTTAATAGATGAATGGACAGACGTCAGTACGATCGCTCACTGACAATTGCAAAAATGTCGCGTTTTAATCCCGATCTCATTGTTGTCTGCCCAGCGCTTAAGACAATCATTGTTTATCGCCATGCTTTAACGCCCCCCCCATGGGGATAAAAAATGCCGCACGCTGGAAAGCGCCGCCGAAAGCCGACAAATGCTTTTCTGCACGCCATTAAAGCGGACCTCTAAAAGATAACCTAATAGTAAAAAAAAAATCTTTGTTACAGCTCTGTTTACAAATTAGCTGCTCTGCCAATATTCCTGAGCTGACACAGCGAAGAAATTAAATGACACTTGCGATTAGTCACAAATAAGGGGGGGGGGGGGGGGAGAATTAGACAGGCTGTACTCTCTAAATACATACAGGCTGCATTTCTCTGTTTTCCTTCTGTCCTGTGCAAGAGTTCAGCTCCAGTTTAACATAGTTGTTTGGCAATAAATGGCTTCAGCCAACCACTAACCATAAGTGGCAACAAAAGAGGAAGTGAAATGGCTTGGCACTACTGACAATAATGTATTGCTTCATACACCTAATTTCAAGTAGCACTTATTTACTGTATGCTATGTACAAAATGGATTTGTATGCATGTTCACTGTGAAATTAAGTGTATGATGCAAGAAATCATTGTCAGTAGTGCCAAGCAATGTGACTTCCTCTTTTGTTGCTGCAATGAACTGCTTTGGCTTTGAGCACACTGACTAGTTGCAGATCACAACCTCAGCTACAGTGATGTGAAAAACTATTTGCCCCCTTCCTGATTTCTTATTCTTTTGCATGTTTGTCACACTTAAATGTTTCTGCTCATCAAAAACCGTTAACTATTAGTTAAAGATAACATAATTGAACACAAAATGCAGTTTTAAATGATGGTTTTTATTATTCAGTGAGAAAAAAAACTCAAAACCTACATGGCCCTGTGTGAAAAAGAAATTGCCCCCCCCCCCCTTGTTAAAAAATAACTTAAAGGTGGTTTATTACACCTGAGTTCAATTTCTGTAGTCACCCCCAGGCCTGATTACTGCCACGCCTGTTTCAATCAAGAAATCACTTAAATAGGAGCTATCTGACACAGAGAAGTAGACCAAAAGCACCTCAAAAGCTAGAGATCATGCCAAGATCCAAAGAAATTCAGGAACAAATGAGAACAAAAGTAATTGAGATCTATCAGTCTGGTAAAGATTATAAAGCCATTTCTAAAGCTTTGGGACTCCAGCAAACCACAGTGAGAGCCATTATCCACAAATGGCAAAAACATGGAACAGTGATGAACCTTCCCAGGAGTGGCCGGCTGACCAAAATAGTTTTTCACATCACTGTATACTCTCCACCAATGTTTTCTGAGCGCCGGTCCATTGTACTTTTTGTTGCTACTACTAACCATAAGTGAAAGAAAAGTTTTTATGTTCTCATTGATTTATCATTCTATGAAAAATGGTTCAGAAATCATAAATTCTGCCAGTGTATGTAATCTTATGAGCACAACTGTACTTACCCCCTTCCAAGCTCTAGATTAAAAGGTTTTATATGAATGTAATAGAGCATTAGATTATATAAATTATGCATTAAAACATTTTAGCAAAACTTTAAAAGAGAAATATGTGCTGCAACAATTCCTTCTCCTTCATTATAAGCTCGAAGTGTACCTGAGATGGGCACTTAAAGATCCACTGTCGCGAAAACCGTAAAAATTAAAAATAATGTAAACGTATACAGATAAGAAGTACTTTTCTTCCAGAGTAAAATGAGACAAATTACTTTTCTCCTATGTTGTTGTTACTTACAGTAGCTAGTAGAAATCTGACATTACCGACAGGTTTTGGACTAGCCCAGCTCCTTATGGGGGATTCTCAGGGGTTCTCTTTATTTTCAAAAGCACTTAGTTAACCTCCTTGGCGGTTATACCGAGCTAGGGTCAGGGCGGAAAACCTCAGCTAAGAGCGGTAATCCCGACCTCTGCTCGGGGTAGCTGCCGGAGGCTGAATACAGAGCAATAAGCACAGCGCGATCATTTCTACATACCTCTCGGGGGATCCCGACGTCGGCCGGCATTCTTCTTCCTCTCCTCCGGGGGTCTGCTTCCTCATGACGACAGCCGGCAATTTTACTTTAGGGTTGCAGCGCCACCCGGAGGATGGAGGCCTAACTGCAGCGCTGGATCCCAGGGAGGTGAGTGATTGCAGAAGTGCTGCAGATCTCCCTGGCAGCAGGATTTTTCCAGGTTTTAGGGTCTGAAAGGGTGCAAAAAAATTGCACCGCTTTTAAATCCTAAAATCCGGAAAGAATCATAACGTCAAGGGGGTTAATGGCAGTTGCTCCGTCCAACTGGCAAAAAAGTGTGCAAACAGGTGGGGGGGAGAGGGGGGGGGGGGGGAGTATAGTCTGCATCTTTATATAAATCCTTTTCAGGGATCGTCTCTTTAAAAATAATAAAGGCCATGCGGAGAATCCCCCATGAGGAGGAGATGGGCTAGTCCAAAACCTGTCGGTTCTGTCAGATTTTTACTGCTTATTGTAAGTGACAGCAAAATAAAAGTAATGTATGGCTCATTTTACGCTACAAGAAACATACTTCTTATTTGTATGAGTTTACATGTATTTTACATTTTACAATTTTCGCGACAGTGGTCCTTTAAGAAAAAAAATATACATGCTTGGGGCCCCCTCCAGGCTTAGTGCTCCCATGCCATCCTCCTCCGCCACCTGGATCTTACAAAATTGGCTCGCAAAGTCCTCCAGTAGAGGCCAATTGGCACAGGCGCAGTCTGTTTTTAGTCTTGGGAGGTGTGTGCGGGCGGCTCTTCCCGGCGCTGGCCACGCTGGGGAGATCGCTTGCACCCCCCAGCCTCCAATTTCGGGGTGCCGCTGTGTGGGTTCCAGGCAGTGAGAGAGCCTGGGACCCCCGCGGCCCCCCGGTTGTATGGGGGCAATGGGAAGCCTCCTCGTGGCGCCCCTGGATAGTGCTATGTAGCATGAACTAATTCCCGCAGGGCGATTGTTTTGCAGTTTTTGACCCTGCATATTTAGACATGCAAAAGCAAATGCATATTTGCATGAGCAATGTCTCGTGATTAGCCAATAGGCCAAATTTGCAAAGCCAGATTTGTCAGGTTCACTTGGTTGATGCACACATTTTCTCTCTGTTGTAATTAGCAGTCTGGCTGCACGCTCTCCAATGGCTGAGAGTGATCTGCACCTGTGCAGCAGTACTGCGCTGGCACAGAATGCTCCCGGGCACAGGAGCACAAAGAGGGCGCACGCACAGCCGGGCATGCACAGTACACCCAGATCAGAGGACTTTGTGGGACGAATTTCTGAAGATCCAGAGGGCGCAGGATTGCGGCGAGGGAGCGATTAACCTGGAGGGGGCTGGAGAAAGCCCCAGGTATGTCATTTTTTCTTTAGTACCAATCTCAGGTTTCCTTTAACAGCTTTCAGCTCCCCGTCCCCTCCCCAAGTCAGTCTGAGGAGGTGCTTCCTGATAGGCTATGAGTAAGCGGGAAAGGCGTGGCCTCAGCTGATAGAGCAATCATTCTTTCCCCTACATGAGCACGTGACTGAAATAGGAGTGGCTCAGACTGACTGGGAGCGAGGAGGCAGCTGTCGGAGGAAGAGACGAGTTGGGTCAGCAGGTAGCTTTCTTTTTTATTTGCAATAATAAAGTTCTGATTGAAAAGGACTGAAGTGCTGTAAGGATGCCGTACCTCAGAGGTCTTCAGGGAGATCTCTACACACATGGAGCGCCCCACGGACGGCAGCTGCCCCGATAAGGCTTTCTTGGCTTCCTGGGTGACCTCCGGGATGTCCTTGATTGCCAAGTTGAACTGCAAAGGGTAAAAGATTCATTAAACTACTTATTACACACACTTTTTTTTGTTTAAAATTTGACCAGCATTATTTATCAATGTTAGTGGCTATTAGTGAGATGTTATAAGTGAGCATCCCGCCAGGAATTACAAATGGCGGCAGAAGCTGCGGTCGGTAGGAAAAAAAAAAGGAGAATTGTGAATGGTAGGTAAGTAATGGTGCTCCCTGACCCCCGACCGCTAGCGGTACACAACATTATGGACCTCCCTCATGAGGAGGTTTCATTTTTTAAAAAGTAAGAAAACAGTGCTCAGTGCACTTTAACCTCCCTCCAGATCTTCTTGTCTAAAAGAAGCTTTTTCACAAGCTTTGAGACCCTAAAAACCATCCTGCTAGATAGATCTGCTGCAGCCCTGCACATTGCACACCTCCCATGGATCCAGCTCGGGGTTACCTCTCTGAGCTGCGGATTTCAATCCTGAGCATGACTCGGGGTTACCGCTAAGGAGGTTCTTAAAGGGATACTGTAGGGGGGTCGGGGGAAAATGAGTTGAACTTACCCGGGGCTTCTAATGGTCCCCCGCAGACATCCTGTGTTGGCGCAGCCACTCACCGATGCTCCGGCCCCGCCTCCGGTTCACTTCTGACTTTAAAGTCAGAAAACCACTGCGCCTGCACGCCCGTGTCCTCGCTCCCGCTGACGTCACCAGGAGCGTACTGTGCAGACACAGAACATACTGGGCCTGCGCTGTGCGCTCTTGATGACATCAGCGGGATCGAGGACACAGCAACGCAGGCGCAGTGGTTTTCTGACTTTAAAGTCTGAAATTCCAGAAGTGAACCGGAGGCGGGGCCGGAGCATCGGTGAGTGGCTGCGCCAACACAGGATGTCTGCGGGGGACCGTTAGAAGCCCCGGGTAAGTTCAACTAATTTTCCCCTGACCCTCCTACAGTATCCCTTTAAGCTCCGTACGCGTGCTAGACTGCGGTCGTCGGAAAACCAGCAATCTCGGACGGTAAGCGATGAGGGAACGAAGTCAGCAAACTTGGATGATGGTTATCAGAAACTGTGGACCCCAAAGTGTGAAATTCGTCAAGTAAATATTTTTGATTGTTTATTCTCATTCGGTATGAGCGACTAGCACTGATTATCATGCGAATCGATCTGCCAGGATGGATCGGTCTACATGTTCAATAAATCGCTGTCTTTTACTGCCGTCGGGACACTTTTTTTAAACGATTCTCGGATGACCCATCGTTACTCGTTAGTTTTCGACTACCGTGGTCTAGCTTTACTCCTCTGAGTTTGATTACCTAATCAGCTTGTAAATAAAACAGGAAAAATGTCAGCAATCAACAGGGAAAGAACTGGAGACTGTCTATTCTGGTACACATTCTACGTGTTCTGATAAAGTCACAATTTTGAGCTCAGAAAAAAAAAAGGTTTTTAGCACTTTTTTTTCTACTCTAATACGCAATTTACTTTTTACATAGGGAAAAAAAAAAAAAAAAAAAAAGCGACACACACACTCTGTTAGACCATCCAATGGCTGATACTTCAAATAAATCATAAGGTTATAGATTATTAACCACTTGAGGACCTAGGGCTTTCTACCCCTTAAGGACCGGCCACTTTTTTTCCATTCAGACCACTGCAGCTTTCACGGTTTATTGCTCGCTCATACAACCTACCACCTAAATAAATTTTGGCTCCTTTTCTTGTCACTAATAAAGCTTTCTTTTGGTGCTATTTGATTGCTCCTGCGATTTTTACTTTTTATTATATTCATCAAAAAAGACATGAATTTTGGCAAAAAAATGATTTTTTTAACTTTCTGTGCTGATATTTTTCAAATAAAGTAAAATTTCTGTATACATGCAGCGCGAAAAATGTGGACAAACATGTTTTTGATAAAAAAAACCCATTCAGTGTATATTTATTGGTTTGGGTAAAAGTTATAGCGTTTACAAACTATGGTGCAAAAAGTGAATTTTCCCATTTTCAAGCATCTCTGACTTTTCTGACCCCCTGTCATGTTTCATGGGGGGCTAGAATTCCAGGATAGTATAAATACCCCCCAAATGACCCCATTTTGGAAAGAAGACATCCCAAAGTATTCACTGAGAGGCATAGTGAGTTCATAGAAGATATTATTTTTTGTCACAAGTAAGCGGAAAATGACACTTTGTGAGAAAAAAAAAAAAAAAAAAAAAGTTTCCATTTCTTCTAACTTGCGACAAAAAAAAATGAAATCTGCCACGGACTCACCATGCCCCTCTCTGAATACCTTGAAGGGTCTACTTTCCAAAATGGGGTCATTTGTGGGGTGTGTTTACTGTCCTGACATTTTGGGGGGTGCTAAATTGTAAGCACCCCTGTAAAGCCTAAAGGTGCTCATTGGACTTTGGACCCCTTAGCGCAGTTAGGCTGCAAAAAAGTGCCACACATGTGGTATTGCCGTACTCAGGAGAAGTAGTATAATGTGTTTTGGGGTGTATTTTTACACATACCCATGCTGGGTGGGAGAAATATCTCTGTAAATGACAATTTGTTAATTTTTTTTTACACACAATTGTCCATTTACAGAGATCTTTCTCCCACTCAGCATGGGTATGTGTAAAAATACACCACAAAACACATTATACTACTTCTCCCGAGTACGGCGATACCACATGTGTGGCACTTTTTTGCACCCTAACTGCGCTAAAGGGCCCAAAGTCCAATAAGTACCTTTAGGATTTCACAGGTCATTTTGAGAAATTTCGTTTCAAGACTACTCCTCACGGTTTAGGGCCCCTAAAATGCCAGGGCAGTATAGGAACCCCACTAATGACCCCATTTTAGAAAGAAGACACCCCAAGGTATTCCGTTAGGAGTATGGTGAGTTCATAGAAGTTTTTATTTTTTTGTCACAAGTTAGCGGAAATTGATTTTAATTGTTTTTTTTTCACAAAGTGTCATTTTCCGCTAACTTGTGACAAAAAATAAAATCTTCTATGAACTCCCCATACTCCGTACGGAATACCTTTGGGTGTCTTCTTTCTAGAATAGGGTCATTTGTGGGGTTCCTATACTGCCCTGGCATTTTAGGGGCCCTAAACCGTGAGGAGTAGTCTTGAAACCAAATGTCGCAAAATGACCTGTGAAATCCTAAAGGTACTCATTGGACTTTGGGCCCCTTAGCATACTTAGGGTGTAAAAAAGTGCCACACATGTGGTACCCGCCGTACTCAGGAGAAGTAGTATAATGCGTTTTGGGGTGTATTTTTACACATACCCATGCTAAGTGGGAGAAATCTCTCTGTAAATGACAATTGTTTGATTTTTTTACACACAATTGTCCATTTACATAGAAATTTCTCCCACCCAGCATGGGTATGTGTAAAAATACACCCCAAAACACATTATACTACTTTTCCTGAGTACGGCGGTACCACATGTGTGACACTTTTTTGCAGCCTAGGTGCGCTAAGGGGCCCAACGTCCTATTCACAGGTCATTTTGAATTTTGTTTTCTAGACTACTCCTCGCGGTTTAGGGCCCCTAAAATGCCAGGGCAGTATAGGAACCCCACAAGTGACCCCATTTTAGAAAGAAGACACCCCAAGGTATTCCGTTAGGTGTATGGCGAGTTCATAGAAGATTTTATTTTTTGTCACGTTAGTGAAAAATGACACTTTGTGAAAAAAAACCAATAAAAATTAATTTCCGCTAACTTTTGACAAAAAATAAAATCTTCTATGAACTCGTCATACACCTAACAGAATACCTTGGGGTGTCTTTTTTCTAAAATGGGGTCACTTGTGGGGTTCCTATACCGCCCTGGCATTTTACAGGCCCAAAACCGTGAGTAGTCTGGAAACCAAATGTCTCAAAATGACTGTTCAGGGGTATAAGCATCTGCAAATTTTGATGACAGGTGGCCTATGAGGGGGCGAATTTTGTGGAACCGGTCATAAGCAGGGTGGCCTTTTAGATGACAGGTTGTATTGGGCCTGATCTGATGGATAGGAGTGCTAGGGGGGTGACAGGTGATTGATGGGTGTCTCAGGGGGTGGTTAGAGGGGAAAATAGATGCAATCAATGCACTGGGGAGGTGATCGGAAGGGGGTCTGAGGGGGATCTGAGGGTTTGGCCGAGTGATCAGGAGCCCACACGGGGCAAATTGGGGCCTGATCTGATGGGTAGGTGTGCTAGGGGGTGACAGGAGGTGATTGATGGGTGTCTCAAGGTGTGATTAGAGGGGGGAATAGATGCAAGCAATGCACTGGCGAGGTGATCAGGGCTGGGGTCTGAGGGCATTCTGAGGGTGTGGGCGGGTGATTGAGTGCCCTAGGGGCAGATAGGGGTCTAATCTGATAGGTAGCAGTGACAGGGGGTGATTGATGGGTAATTAGTGGGTGTTTAGGGTAGAGAATAGATGGAAACACTGCGCTTGGGTGGTGATCTGATGTCGGATCTGCGGGCGATCTATTGGTGTGGGTGGGTGATCAGTTTGCCCGCAAGGGGCAGGTTAGGGGCTGATTGTTGGGTGGCAGTGACAGGGGGTGATTAATGGGTGATAGGTGATTGGCAGGTGATTGACAGGTGATCAGTGGGTTATTACAGGGAAGGACAGATGTAATTAATGCACTGGCGAATTGATAAGGGGGGGGGGGGGGTCTGAGGGCAATCTGAGCGTGTGGGCGGGTGATTGGGTGCCCGCAAGGGGCAGATTAGGGTCTGATCTGATAGGTAACAGTGACAGGTGGTGATAGGGGGTGATTGATAGGTAATTAGTGGGTGTTTAGAGAAGATAACAGATGTAAACGATACATTTGGGAGGTAATCTGACGGCGGGTTTGCGGGCGATCTAATGGTGTGGGGGGTGATCAGATTGCCCGCAAGGGGTAGGTTAGGGGCTGATTGATGGGTGGCAGTGACAGGGGGTGACAGGGGGTGATTGATGGGTGATAGGTGATTGGCAGGTGATTGACAGGTGATCAGTGGGTTATTACAGGGAAGAACAGATGTAATTAATGCACTGGTGAATTGATAAGGGGGGGTCAGAGGGCAATCTGAGCGTGTGGGCGGGTGATTGGGTGCCCGCAAGGGGCAGATTAGGGTCTGATCTGATAGGTAAAAGTGACAGGTGGTGATAGGGGGTGATTGATGGGTGATTGATGGGTAATTAGTGGGTGTTTAGAGAAGAGAATAGATGTAAACAATGGATTTGGGAGGTGATCTGATGTCGGATCTGCGGGCGATCTATTGGTGTGGGGGGGTGATCAGATTGCCCGCAAGGGGCAGGTTAGGGGCTGATTGATGGGTGGCAGTGACGGGGTGATTGACAGGTGATCAGGGGGGATAGATGCATACAGTACATGGGAGGGGGGGGGGTCTGGGGAGAATCTGAGGGGTGGGGGGGTGATCAGGAGGGAGCAGGGGGCAGGGGGGGGATAAAAAAAAAATAGCGTTGACAGATAGTGACAGGGAGTGATTGATGGGTGATTAGGGGGGTGATTGGGTGCAAACAGGGGTCTGGGGGGTGGGCAGGGGGGGGTCTGATGGGTGCTGTGGGCGATCTGGGGCAGGGGGGGGAGAAATCAGTGTGCTTGGGTGCAGACTAGGGTGGCTGCAGCCTGCCCTGGTGGTCCCTCGGACACTGGGACCACCAGGGCAGGAGGCAGCCTGTATAATACACTTTGTAAACATTACAAAGTGTATTATACACTTTGTATGCGGCGATCGCGGGGTTAACATCCCGCCGGCGCTTCCGTATAGCCGGCGGGATGTTGCGGCGGGCGAGCGATGACAGGCGCCGGCGGAGGATCGCGTCACGGATGACGCGATCGCTCCGCCCATGCCCTTAGAAGGACCGCCGCCTCTGTGGGTGAGCCGGTCCTTCAGGGCTCCACTTCCCGGCCGCCCCTGTGCGTTAGGCGGTCAGGAAGTGGTTAAAGAGGCCCTGTAGTGACACATAGAAGAATGCAGTAAATTATTTAGGATATCCATTTCTACATGATTTATCTGGTTTCAGCATCATAAACACTTCCTATATCTATACTGCTTTCCCAGTGATGCTTAGCCTAGGCTGTTAAGCTATGTGGAATTCTCACCCCAGAGCATTCTGGGAGACCAGGTGTGTTTTGTACTAGGTTCTGAACGCTCAGTAATCAAACATACTGCAGAGATCACCTGACAGGACTGAAGATGTGGCCACTGGTGATAAATTTCAGCATGGAACTCAGGGAGAGGAAAGATATTACAATGGGCAAACACTAACTAAATCGTAAAAAAAAAAAAAATGTAAGCCATTTTTAATACTGTATGTTTTTTTCATTACAGGTCCTCTGTAACATCTGTGAAGGTAACTCTTACCCAGTCTGAGCCGGTTGGAGAGGAGGAAGATCGGGTACATATCTTATCCCCTAGTCGAGCTTGTACAATCACCTGGACTGTCTGTGGATGGAAGAGAAATATAATGAAGGTCAGAGGCTCAGGGAACAGCAACCACAGAGGTCTACTGGACAGCCTGACAGATGGAACATTTCCTGTGTGACCAAATGTATGAATCAGAGTCCCACACTCAGAGATTCTGCCCTACAGGCTTTCTATAAGGGCTGTCAAGCTTAATTGTTACCTGATTATTCTGATCTTTGAGGTTAATTAATTGTGCAGCTTAATGTGAGGAGCACGAGTCGTGTGCACGCTACGCACAGTAGTGCAGCGTAGCGCACCCTGGTAACACGCAATCCCTTCACATAATGGCCGCTCCACTCATCCCGCCCTGAGCCCCGTCAGGTCCAGTGGCTTCCTAGGACGTGATCCCCGCACTTTGATTGGCCCAATCGGCTGCCTGTCTCCTGACAATCAGCCTATTGGGCCAATCAAAGTGCGGGGATCGCATCCTATGAAGCCACTAGACCCGACGGGGCTCAGGGTGGGATGAGTGGAGCGGCCGTTATGTGAGTGGAGCGCCCATATGCTAGCACACTGCCGTGCGTAGCATGCGCACAACTCGTGCTGCTCGCATTAAGCTGAGCTGCAGCAGTGCAGCTTAATTAATTAACCCCATCCCTAGAACTCTGTCCTCAAGAAGAGACACACTGCGGCATTGTTTATTTTTAACTAGTAAAAAGGCCTGCCCCTTAAAACACGGCGCTAGGCCAAGGCCGCTACCCACCGCCCCCTCGCAAAGGTCGCAGACGCATCCCGCTATCTCGGCCCTCACCACTGTCCGAAGTCTAGATGTTGCTTTGCTTGGCAGTTGGAAAAAGTAGTTATTTCCCACAATGCAATGAGGCTCTCAGACAGCAAACTGTCAGGTCTGGAAGCACGGACACAGGAGGATGCAGAGACTAGTTTATTATATAGGATAAATTATTTCTTTGGTTTGATTTGGCTAGTCAGGTTGCAGTTACCGGTAACTGTTCCTTCCTTTTAGGAATAGTTGTTCCCCAGGTCTCCCCACCTCGTTTTACATCTGTAGAGTAATGGCAGCAAAACCCTCGATTTCCAGCATGAAATCGATAACTTTATTTTACCGATTGCACATACAATCAAGATGGGCAGTCTTAAACATTCACTTTGCTCAGAGTATTCATCTTCAGAAGCCTCTAGGGACCTAGACCGTCTCCTGGCACTGCCAAACTCATCCATGCCCTTGTCATCTCCCACCTGAACTACTGCAATTACCTTTTATCAGGACCCCCCTCAAACAGTATTGACCCCCCTTCAATCAGTAATGAATGCAGCAGCCAGACTGATCAACTTCCCTCATCAAATCACCTCTACAACGTCCCTCCGTAAACCCCTCCGCAGGCGCCCCCATCTGCTTCAGGATCAACTTCAAAATGATGTGCTTGGCCTACAAATTGGTGCATTACATTTGGCTTTCAAGTAGTGGTAAACCCCCATCTTTGAATTAGCTGGGGAGGGGAGGGGATTATTAAAGGGGAACTTAAGAGAGAGGTATATGGAGGCTGTCATGTTTATTTCCTTTTAGACAATACCAGTTGCCTGGCAGCCCTGCTGATCCTCTGCCTCTAATACTATTAGCCATAGCCCCTGAACAAGCATGCAGCAGATCAGGTGTTTCAGTGGTTCAGACGTATAAGTCTGATCTGACAAGACTAGCTGCATGCTTGTTTCTGGTTTTAATCAGATACTACTGCAGAGAAATAGACCAGCAGGGCTGCCAGGCAACTGGTATTGATTAAAAGGAAATAAACATGACAGCCTCCATATACCTCTCTCTTCAGTTCCCCTTTAAATTTAGTAAACAAAACCCAAAGAGCCACTATCGTTTGATTACGCTAAACTTAATCATGTATTATCGTTACGTAGCGCACTGATAATTTCAGGTAGCGTATTTAGAAGTGTATTCATCACTAAAGCAGACATGCAATTAGGACCCCCGTGATGGGATTAATAACACACTTGGCGCTTCCATACCTTCAAAGCAAAGAATTTGACAAACTTGTCCAGGTCCTTGCGGTCTTGCGGGCTGAGCTCTGCGTCCATCGTGGCTGTAGGACTGAACACAAGATCACACGGTTAGTAGGATCACAGTACAGAGCAGGGATATTATTATTTATTTATATAGCCAACAACCAACATCTTCCATAGGGCTGCACATAGCGCAAAATTCTACAATAGTGGAGAGCATAGATACATGAGCAATGATGCACACGGTACAATCAGGACAACCAGTGACAGGTTACATACAGTTGATGAATACAGCAGTCTTAATATATCACCAATACTGGTGCATGCTCATATTATAAAATACACAGAAACAGGAAACACTAGGAGTAGGTACCTGCCCTTGCAAGCTTACAATCTGGTGGGTAGGGTTGTAGAGGGGAACAGGCACTCCAGTGGCAATACAAAAAGACCCCAGATCCAGGAGGAGACGCACTGGTGTAACAGGTAAGCACATAACACTTGCCACAGGCCCGGGGGGGGGGGGGGAGGCTGGGGCTAAAGACTGTGGGACACATTACATGGGGTCTGGCCTGGCAGGTGAAGGCTGCGCTAGGACAATTTCCAATAGATTTAACGCTGAAATCTGTTATGTGTGTTATCTGCAGTGTGTGGGTGCGCAACAGATCACTCTCTCATCAGAATGGATCAGAGAGGGGTCTAACAGATGGTCAACCTGGTGGCCATTGGCTAATGTATGGGCACCTTAAAGTGTAACTGTCGGGCATAAAATCAATTATTTATTTTTATCTGGTAAACAAGTAATAAAGATGCTAACTAGGCAATCCAAAAGTTACAAATCACTATTACTTTTCTTGTTGATAAATGATCATTCCCCAGTTTACCTGACTCTTATTTGGTACACACAAAACTTGGTACACAAAAAGGAAGTTGCAGGGTATGCTGGGTTGTCCATTTTTACTTCTCTACTTTACCCTCAGACTTAACTAATGCAGCCTGATTGGCTGAAGCCTCTTTCCCTCCTGTTTTCCCCTCCCACACCTCTGTTCCTCTCCGATTGGCCAATATTTCTCATGCTGAGACAATGCACTTTCTATAGTAGAGGGCAGGCAAATCAGGCAGAGGAGAGTAAGGGAGGAAATGGCATCAGGGTTGGCTTAAAAATAGCCACAGCTAAAATGGGAAATGATAAGATGGATTTTCTCTTTTTTTACTGTAAAAAAAAAAAATCGCTAAAATCAAGACGTGGACGTGCAATACATACGTTATGTAAGTAGAGCAAGTATTTATCTACTTATATATGCAGGGTTTTTAATATGGCTGACAGCTCCTCTTTAACAAACAGTCCACACACATGCCAGGGTCAGGGCTGACCACAGAAAGGTGTTCTTGTAGTAAGGGTGGGAGAATGAAGCAAGTAGATAAATATCAGGAACCAGAAGACAGAAGGAAGTCCGCTTGGGGGAAAAAGACGTATGTTCAGGGCACAGGCCCCATGGCTCAATCTAGAACTAACAAACGCTTTAGTCAATCATGCCATAGAACAAAGAGCTTGAACCCTGCTCTGAATGTCACCAAGGAAAACAGGCCAGCATGGCACGGTAACATTCCATGCCACTCCTGGTGGCTGGAAAAGGAGACCAAGAGCAGAAAAATTGATTTATGAGAAAAGAATGGAGATCAGACTCTTACAGCAATGTACGTCAGTGACATATGAACGAAAAGTTAACTCGAGGTGAAAATAAACTGATGAGAAAAACAATTATATTTTCTTCCTACTCCTAAAAATGACATTTTTAAGTATCCCAGGGTTTTCTTTTATATTTAAACATTTACAAAGTAGGTTGACTGGTTTACGGTCTCTAATCAGTTGCAGCCTATTAAGTGTCCCAGAGTTAGAAAAAGGTCAATAGTTCGTGTATTTAATCTCTCCCTAACCTCAGAAGTTGTATTCTGCCAGGAAAACTTTTATGACTGTTACTTGCTTATCAGTGATGTTTACTATATTCCAGGCAAGACAGAAGCTGTCACTTCCATGCCTAGAAATTAACTCTTTCAGGCAGCAAAATAAAACAAGTAACACAGCCTAATTATTAATATGTTTTGTACTGTACATACACGTTTATCTCATAATGTTACATGTCACCTCGGGGACACTTTAAAGGATACCCGAGGTGACATGTGACATGATGAGATAGACATGTGTATGTACAGTGCCTAGCACACAAATAACTAGGCTGTGTTCCTTTTTTCTTTCTCTGCCTGAAAGAGTTAAACATCAGGTATGCAAGTGGCTGACTCAATCCTGACAGGAAGTGACTATAGTGTGACCCTCACTGATAAGAAATTACAAAGTAGATTTAAATATAAAATAAAACAGTGGAATATCTTAGAAGGCCATTTTTACGAGGAGGAGGATAGATACAATTGTTTATTTCATTAGTTTATTTTCACCCAGAGATGAAGCACCCTCTTGTATTTTACCTTATAAATCAGTGGGAACATGACTGTGGAAAACTGTATACTTACCTGAGTAGTTTTCCTTTCCTAGTGTTTGTCCATGTCAGTATACTACTGGGCAAAAGCCCCGCCTCCCTTTGCCCCAATAGGACAATAAATTTATAAAAAGTCTCCCACACCCCCTGCCATCATTCCATGTTATTAGCACGAGCCGACAGCATAGGGTGGGGCCGTATACTGACATGGACAAACACTAGGAAAGGAAAACTACTCAGGTAAGTATACAGTTTTCCACATTCCCTAGTGTTTGCCATGTCAGTATACTACTGGGCAATAACTAGACAAAACAAGGGTGGGTATGCTGCACACAAATTTAATATAAGTTAACTCATCATATAAACAAATATTATACTGCATCATTCACAGCAGAGGAAATAATTCTCTTTCCAAACTGAATAGTTGAGAGGGCAGCCGGCTCTACACAATAATGTCTCAAAAAGGTGTGATCTGTCGACCAATTAGCTGCCTTACATACCGTCATCAATGGCACTTTATTCAGTGCTGCCCATGAAGAAGATATACTTCTTGTTGAGTGGGCATTAATGTCCTGCGGGGGCTCCAAGCCACTTGACTTATAGGCCGCCTGAATCAATTTAACAATCCAACAAGCCAACGTTCTTGTGGATGCCATTTTGCCTTTCCTATATCCCGAAGGGACAATGAACAGTCTATCTGAGTCTCATACTCTCAGTTGCCTGAAGATATGCTTTAATTGTAGACGGAATATCTAACGAATGAGGCTTAGATGGATCCTCCTGTGATTTAAATGATGGAAGAGTCCATTCCTGATTTAGATGAAGTGAAGATGTACATTTTGGAAGAAAGGATTGCACTGGGTATAACACCACTCTATCTTGATAAAACTCCAAATATGGCTCCTTATGAGACAAAGCTTGCAACTCAGAGATTCTCCTACCTGATGTAATTGCTATAAAAAAAAAACCGTTTTCCATGAAAGGTCCTGCAGTGTAACTGTTTCCTTTTTAAATTGCTCAGATGATAAAAATTCTAGGACTAGAGGCAGATCCCATTTAGGAAATCTTGGTTTAAACGGAGGTCTTAGCTTTATCGCTGCTTTAAAGAACTGCTTCACCAATGGATGAGATGACCAAGATATTCCTGAAAAAGATGAAATAGCTGACACATGCCTACGTAACGTTGAATAGGATAAGTTAAGATCTAGTCCCCTCTGTAAGAATGCCAAAAGATTACAAGGTTTTTTACTAGATGGTGAGAAACCCTGAACTTTTGCAAATTCACCAAAAGCTTTCCAGACTCTATTGTAAGACATGACTGTTGTAGGTTGCTTAGCCCTAAGTAATGTCTCCACTACTTCTATAGAACATCCCGAGTTCAACAGCCTAGCCCTTTCAAAATCCAGGCCATCAGGTGTAATTGCCCCAGATTGCCATGTTTCATGGCCCCCTGGGATAGCAGATCCTCCACCAATGGGAGTGGAATCGGCTTCTCTTGGGCCATCTGTAGAAGGGGGAACCATGGTCTTGCTGGCCAGTGTGGTAGGATCGCTATCACCACAGTTTTGTGAAAACTCAGTTTGTGCAGGAACTTGAATATGAGTGGAGTCGGTGGGAATGCATACGCTGTTCTGAACCACCATCGTTGTGTCAATGCATCCACTGCCAATGCTTGGTGATCCGGAAATCTCGAAAAGTATAGTGGTGTCTTGTTGTTCCTCCGAGATGCAAATAAGTCCACTTGGGGCATCCCCCATTTGCTCACTAGCTGGTAAAATATTTTCGGATTCAAAGACCACTCGTTGTTGTCCAGGCAATGTCGTGAAAGGAAATCTGCCTGCTGATTCTGTGGACCTGGAATATACACAGCTGAGATCTCCGTGAAATATTTCTGTGCCAAGTTTATTATCGGGGAAACTTCTTTCATTAACGATTTGCTGTGCGTACCCCCCTGCTTTCTCACATAGGAAACTGCCGACACATTGTCCATCCTGAGCAATACCGACTGATCCTTCAGTGATGGAAGAAAATATTGGATAGCCCGATGGGCTGCCCTGAGTTCCAGCACATTCGAGACTATTTGCTGATTTGCCACCTTCCAGACACCTTGGGCTGACTGCCCTTCTAATACCGCTCCCCAGCCTATTATGCTGGCATCTGTGGTAATCACCTTCCACTGTGGAGGGAAAAGGTTTCGAGGTTTGGTCAAGTTGTGGCTGTTCATCCACCACCTCAGGGAATCCTTCACTGCTTCTGGAATGTATATCCTTTGCTTCAAGTCTCGCTTGTCCCATTGATTGAGAAAATTCAGCTGTAAAGTCCTCAAGTGCCAATGAGCCCATGGCACCATCTGGATAGTTGACGACATCAGACCTAATATTCTCTGACACTCTGTTGCTTGTACAAAGTCTTTTAGCACGAATTGTCGAATTATATTCTGAATTTTCATTACTTTTTCTTGTGGCAATGAAATTGTCTGTTGGACTGTATCTATTATTGCTCCCAGAAACAACATCCTTTGCGTAGGAATCAAAAGACTTTTCTCGTGATTCAGAATCCATCCGAACTTCTCCAACGTCTCTATCAGTATCGACTGATGCTGCAGTAATAAGTGTCTCGACGCGGCCAGGAGAATGATATCGTCCAGATAATGCAGAACGCGTATTCCCTGAAGGCGTACTACTGAAATCACGGCTAGAAGTACCTTGGAAAACGTCCGCGGCGAAGTGGTGAGGCCGAAAGGAAGACAAACAAATTGCAGATGGAACTGACCCACCGCAAACCGAAGAAACTTTTGGTACTTCTGCCGTACCGGAACGTGAAAATACGCGTCCTTTAAATCTATGGACGACATCCAATCTCCTGGCCGCATCGACATCATGATAGAGGACAGGGTTTCCATCTTGAATCTTGGAATGTGAATAAACTTGTTTAATTTCTTTAAATCTAAAACTGGTCTCAGATCTCCTGACTTCTTCTTTATCAGAAAGATTGGAGAGTAGAAGCCTGTACCTTCTTCTGAAGGCGGAACTGGACAAACCGCCTTCTGACATATTAGTTTGGACACATATTCCTCTAAGATCCTCCTTTTGTCTCTTGATTTTGGAACTTTTGTTAACACCAAACTGTCCTTTGGTGTACCACCTTTGAAAGTCCATTCGTGACCCAGTGAAACCGTCGATTTCACCCAGGCATTGTCTATAGTTCCCGTCCAGATGTCCCTGAATTGCTGTAGTCTGGCTCCCACCGGAACAACTTGGACGGGCCTCGTTTCAAAAAGACTTATTCGCTGCTGATGCTGCACTAGGCCCTTTAGATCTGTTTGCTCTCTGGAAACTCTGATTTGGCCGCCAGTTTCTTCTGAACTCCTTTCCAGGTCTATACGATTTGGCTTCAGAAAATGTATTATATACTTGCTTCCTGTACTGAGGGAATCTTCCTCCAGTTTGTTTCCTGAATTTACGATCCTGTGGCAAGAGACCAGACTTACCGCCAGTAACCCGTGAGATGGCTGCGTCCATTTTTGGCCCAAATAAATTTTTCCCATCAAATGGGATCTTTGACCAGGATTGCTTTGAAGTTGGGTCTGCCGCCCATGGTTTTAGCCACAAACATCTTCTAGCCATAATTGAATATAGCATGGACCGGCTTGAGGTTCTAACCAGGTCGATACTTGCCGCCCCTACAAAATCTGCCGTTAGTGACAACTCCTGAAAGGCAAATGACAGTTCTTCTACCGTTTCCTTCCTCTTTATTGCCTTCTGCAAATCTTCAACCCATACCTTCAATGCCTTTGCTACTGAAGTCAATGTTATAGCGATTCTGGCTGATTCTCCTGATGACAAGTAACACCTCTTAAGGTCCTGGTCTATCTGGCGGTCTAATACATCTCTAAACAGAGTAGAATCTTCCATTGGCAACGTAACATTTCTTACTATTTTCATTAGAGAGGCATCAACCAGTGGGCTCGACTGCACCAGATTTTCACTCTCCTCAGCAAGGGGATACAACTTCTGAAACCTGTTCTTCAAAGAAGGCTTTTTCACCGTCTTTTCCCATTCATGCAAAATAAGCTCCCTAATCTCTTCCATGAGAGGGAAAACTATTTTTTCTTTACTCAACTGTTTGTAATATCTCTTTCTTTAATTTTTTGGCGAAGAAACTTCTTCTTCCCATTCAATTGCCTGTTTGACTCGTGTGACAAATGGCGGAACTAATGAAAAGTCAAACCCTAGACCCTCATCATCAGAGTCTGAACTTGAATCTGACAGTTCCGATTCTGGGGAGGATGCACGTGCTGGCTAGGGTTGGGGTGACTTATTAGTCACTGCGATTTCCGAGACTGCATCTTTCACCACTTGTTTGATCAGAGATGAGACATCTCTTCCTTCTCTCGCAATATCTGCATAACATAAGTCACACACTTTTTTATCGGGCAGGGAAGGCCTTCCACATATCCAGCAACTATCCACTGGAGGACCTGTTGGAACTTGAGCCTGCGCACCAGAAGGTCCTGCGCGGACCTCTAGTACGGATTTGTCACTTGAAGATGACCTCTTGTCCTGAGGATGGCTACTCTTCAACTTTTCTTTTGAACTACTTCTATGCGTTGATTCAACTTGCTCTTTAGAAACATGCTTTTGTGATTTTGATCTCTCTCTTGACTCATCTCGTCGAGAGCTTCCTCGAGACTTGGAGTCTTCCTTATTCCTGCCAAAAAAATGACGATAAAAAATCGTCAATATTTTGATCGAGAGAATTCAGCTCACAAAAAAAAAAAATAATACTTACCACCCTTACCTATTAGTTCTCGAACTAGATTCGAGCTTATGGTACTCTCCACTATGTTTTCCCATTGCAGCGGCTGAAAGAAAATAACGAACTATGAGGACTGCTCTCGTAAGGCCCCTCTCAAATTATAAACAAATAGGATAATGTCTATGTGCACACTTATAACGTAAGAAGAATCTACTACTTCAGATAGTGTACCACTGATAATATCCATATACATATACCTATACATACCCACATGTATACGTATATATATATATATATATATATATATATATATATATATATATATATATATATATATATATATATATATATATATATATATATATATATATACACACCAATAAACACACACCCATCTATATCCAAATCCAAGACATGTAATAGCAATCTCCATACTAACCGCTATACATGCCTAAATACATAAATATTTATCCTACATACCTGTGACCAAAAATACACCCAATACACATACCCCTTATGCATCTTAGGCTTGCTGCCCCTTAATGAGGAACAGCCGAAATAAAGATACTCCACAAAAGAACCACATCAGCTGCATACTGCAGCCTATTGTATCAAACAAACTATACCACAGTAATCCTTCATCCATGTACTGCCCTACAGACATGGACACTCTGCTGAATAGGAAACAATAGAACCAGCATCCTACCTGTCCTGTGCACCGACACGATCCTGGGGTAGCCAGAGCTCCAGTCACCACCTCCGCAGCAGCCACTGTGGAGAGAACGCCATTGCCCCGTTTAAATCTCCCCAAAGCGGAAGTTCTACGCCGGGAGACCATCCGCCCATAACAAAAATGGCCGCCGGCTCCCTTCCGCCAGACCTCTGCTAATACAGAGGAAGTCTCGCACGCGCGCGCGAGAACTCAGCCGCACTTCCCAGCATTACCCGGAAGGAGGAATGACTACATTCTGTGGACCTGGAGCTGGCCGAATCAAACATATCAGCACTAAAAGCTGCAGGGAAGCCACGATACCCTTTAGGTATCCAAAGTGGTCGCAGGAACTTAGATTACATGCCCCGGAGAGTACCAGAGGGAGCTCCTTGTCTTATGGGAGCCTTTAGCTACCGAAGAGCAAGGACTACAGCAGAGAGCCACACTGCTGGACCCGCCAAGCGGAGGTAAGGGAAACAAAAACCTGCTGGAGGCGAGGACAAAAAAAGGAATGATGGCAGGGGGTGTGGGAGACTTTTTATAAATTTATTGTCCTATTGGGGCAAAGGGAGGCGGGGCTTTGCCCAGTAGTATACTGACATGGCAAACACTAGGGAAAGTAAACACCTAATCTGCCCTTTGTTTCATTGTTCTCTGTGTAATTTGACTGTTATCACCTCTGATAAGAATCCCCGACTGAGAAGTCAGGCTGCTCCGTCTAGCTTTGCTACAGAAAGATTATAGCTAAGTCTGTCTTCTGTGGTGTTATTTCAAGCCCAAGCCTGCCCCCTTGTGGCTTTGCTATAATGACTCAGCAATAATCATTCCCAGCAAAGCCAGATTTAATTGCTCAGTCTGGGATTCTTGTGACTGCTGATAACAGACACTTTTAGCAGTGAGGGTGAAACAGAGAGCATGGTAAGTGTTTTCTCTAATGTTCTTACTGATATACATGGTAAAATACACAAGGGTGCTTCGTCTCTGGTTCCCTTTAAACTGGGTTAGAGAGCATGGTTTCATTTTCAGCAATAACCCTACGAGAAAGTTCCATCGAGGGAAGAGGTTTCCGCACAGGCTCTCTGGTCAGTCATTAACACTAAACAGGGCCCGAAGGTGGTATTTCGAGACAAGCACTAACTAGGGCAACCCACACTGGGACTGACAGCAGAGCAGATACTTCCAGGCACACCTCCTGCCTGCCTTGCCTCTTTCCTGTGCAGCCGTTCTGATGACAGGCTCAGCTGTTTGAAGGCAACGCTGCCACAATCAGCACTTTTACAAAATACATCCGTGGGGCACGGCGGAATCTCAATACTCAGCTATGCACTGGAAGAAAAGCGCCGATCAGACCTCCCAAAGGTGCCAGTGAAATGAATTAATCCTCATTAACTCCTGGCTCTTCTACCTCCAGGATCATTAAAGTTACGGGAGGAACATGAAAGCACACGAAAGGCTTAGAGGCCTGGCAGGACCCATCACACGTAACACTCTGTTCCATAAACTCTGCACGTCTAGTGTGAGGAGCGCGCAGCGTTGGCAGGAGCTACCAGTAATGATGCCAGGGAATACAGACAGAGGTACTGGCAGACGAGGGACTGGCACACAGAGCAGGACTTCATTTGTGGGGCAGGATTGGGGCGGATGCAGAGAACTAAAATCTGATTGGTGCTCAGGCGTTTGTCCACCTTTTCAATTATCTAATTAAAAAAAGAAGACACTGTAAAGCCTAGTTTCAGTCAAGTAGGGAATATTCCTATCTACCTTCTTAGGTCCCTCATCTACTGCGATGTATTTCAGTTGTAATAAGGCAGAAGCGTAATTCTACAACTGATCACACCATATCTCCCTCTACCCCCTGTGCAGACCACCACTCATCCCTCTACCCTCCATGCAGACCATTACTCACACCATACATCCCTCTACCCTCCGTGCAGACCATTACTCACACCATACATCCCTCTACCCTCCATGCAGACCATTACTCACACCATACATCCCTCTACCCTCCGTGCAGACCACCACTCCCACCATACATCCCTCTACCCTCCATGCAAACCGCCACTCCCACCATACATCCCTCTACCCTCCATGCAGACCATTACTCACACCATACATCCCTCTACCCTCCATGCAAACCGCCACTCCCACCATACCTCCCTCTACCCTCCATGCAAACCGCCACTCCCACCATACCTCCCTCTACCCTCCATGCAAACCGCCACTCCCACCATACATCCCTCTACCCTCCATGCAGACCACCACTCACACCATACATCCCTCTACCCTCCATGCAGACCATTACTCACACCATACATCCCTCTACCCTCCGTGCAGACCACCACTCCCACCATACATCCCTCTACCCTCCATGCAAACCGCCACTCCCACCATACCTCCCTCTACCCTCCATGCAAACCGCCACTCCCACCATACCTCCCTCCATACCTCCCTCTATCCTACATGCAAACCGCCACTCCCACCATACATCCCTCTACCCTCCATGCAGACCACCACTCCCACCATACATCCCTCTACCCTCCATGCAGACCATTACTCACACCATACATCCCTCTACCCTCCATGCAGACCATTACTCACACCATACATCCCTCTACCCTCCGTGCAGACCATTACTCACACCATACATCCCTCTACCCTCCATGCAGACCATTACTCACACCATACATCCCTCTACCCTCCGTGCAGACCACCACTCCCACCATACATCCCTCTACCCTCCATGCAAACCGCCACTCCCACCATACATCCCTCTACCCTCCATGCAGACCATTACTCACACCATACATCCCTCTACCCTCCATGCAAACCGCCACTCCCACCATACCTCCCTCTACCCTCCATGCAAACCGCCACTCCCACCATACCTCCCTCTACCCTCCATGCAAACCGCCACTCCCACCATACATCCCTCTACCCTCCATGCAGACCACCACTCACACCATACATCCCTCTACCCTCCATGCAGACCATTACTCACACCATACATCCCTCTACCCTCCGTGCAGACCACCACTCCCACCATACATCCCTCTACCCTCCATGCAAACCGCCACTCCCACCATACCTCCCTCTACCCTCCATGCAAACCGCCACTCCCACCATACCTCCCTCCATACCTCAATCTATCCTACATGCAAACCGCCACTCCCACCATACATCCCTCTACCCTCCATGCAGACCACCACTCCCACCATACATCCCTCTACCCTCCATGCAGACCATTACTCACACCATACATCCCTCTACCCTCCATGCAGACCATTACTCACACCATACATCCCTCTACCCTCCGTGCAGACCACCACTCCCACCATACATCCCTCTACCCTCCATGCAAACCGCCACTCCCACCATACATCCCTCTACCCTCCATGCAAACCGCCACTCCCACCATACCTCCCTCTACCCTCCATGCAAACCGCCACTCCCACCATACATCCCTCTACCCTCCATGCAGACCATTACTCACACCATACATCCCTCTACCCTCCATGCAGACCACCACTCACACCATACATCCCTCTACCCTCCATGCAGACCATTACTCACACCATACATCCCTCTACCCTCCGTGCAGACCACCACTCACACCATACATCCCTCTACCCTCCATGCAGACGATTACTCACACCATACATCACTCTACCCTCCGTGCAGACCACCACTCCCACCATACATCCCTCCACCCTCCATGCAGACCACCACTCCCACCATACATCCCTCTACCCTCCATGCAGACCATTACTCACACCATACATCCCTCTACCCTCCGTGCAGACCACCACTCCCACCATACATCCCTCTACCCTCCATGCAGACCATTACTCACACCATACATCCCTCTACCCTCCGTGCAGACCACCACTCACACCATACATCCCTCTACCCTCCATGCAGACCACCACTCCCACCATACATCCCTCTACCCTCCGTGCAGACCATTACTCACACCATACATCCCTCTACCCTCCGTGCAGACCACCACTCACACCATACATCCCTCTACCCTCCATGCAGACGATTACTCACACCATACATCACTCTACCCTCCGTGCAGACAACCACTCCCACCATACATCCCTCCACCCTCCATGCAGACCACCACTCCCACCATACATCCCTCTACCCTCCATGCAGACCATTACTCACACCATACATCCCTCTACCCTCCGTGCAGACCACCACTCCCACCATACATCCCTCTACCCTCCATGCAGACCATTACTCACACCATACATCCCTCTACCCTCCGTGCACACCACCACTCACACCATACATCCCTCTACCCTCCATGCAGACAATTACTCACACCATACATCACTCTACCCTCCGTGCAGACCACCACTCCCACCATACATCCCTCCACCCTCCATGCAGACCACCACTCCCACCATACATCCCTCTACCCTCCATGCAGACCATTACTCACACCATACATCCCTCTACCCTCCGTGCAGACCACCACTCCCACCATACATCCCTCTACCCTCCATGCAGACCATTACTCACACCATACATCCCTCTACCCTCCGTGCAGACCACCACTCACACCATACATCCCTCTACCCTCCATGCAGACCACCACTCCCACCATACATTCCTCTACCCTCCATGCAGACCATTACTCACACCATACATCCCTCTACCCTCCGTGCAGACCACCACTCACACCATACATCCCTCTACCCTCCATGCAGACGATTACTCACACCATACATCACTCTACCCTCCGTGCAGACCACCACTCCCACCATACATCCCTCCACCCTCCATGCAGACCACCACTCCCACCATACATCCCTCTACCCTCCATGCAGACCATTACTCACACCATACATCCCTCTACCCTCCGTGCAGACCACCACTCCCACCATACATCCCTCTACCCTCCATGCAGACCATTACTCACACCATACATCCCTCTACCCTCCGTGCAGACCACCACTCCCACCATACATCCCTCTACCCTCCATGCAAACCGCCACTCCCACCATACCTCCCTCTACCCTCCATGCAAACCGCCACTCCCACCATACCTCCCTCTACCCTCCATGCAGACCACCACTCCCACCATACATCCCTCTACCCTCCATGCAAACCGCCACTCCCACCATACCTCCCTCTACCCTCCATGCAAACCGCCACTCCCACCATACCTCCCTCTACCCTCCATGCAGACCACCACTCACACCATACATCCCTCTACCCTCCATGCAGACCACCACTCACACCATACATCCCTCTACCCTCCATGCAGACCACCACTCCCACCATACCTCCCTCTACCCTCCGTGCAGACCACCACTCACACCATACATCCCTCTACCCTCCATGCAGACCACCACTCACACCATACATCCCTCTACCCTCCATGCAGACCACCACTCCCACCATACATCCCTCTACCCTCCATGCAGACCACCACTCACACCATACCTCCCTCTACCCTCCATGCAGACCACCACTCCCACCATACATCCCTCTACCCTCCGTGCAGACCACCACTCCCACCATACATCCCTCTACCCTCCATGCAGACCACCACTCACACCATACATCTCTCTACCCTCCATGCAGACCACCACTCACACCATACATCCCTCTACCCTCCATGCAGACCACCACTCCCACCATACATCCCTCTACCCTCCATGCAGACCATTACTCACACCATACATCCCTCTACCCTCCGTGCAGACCACCACTCACACCATACATCCCTCTACCCTCCATGCAGACGATTACTCACACCATACATCACTCTACCCTCCGTGCAGACCACCACTCCCACCATACATCCCTCCACCCTCCATGCAGACCACCACTCCCACCATACATCCCTCTACCCTCCATGCAGACCATTACTCACACCATACATCCCTCTACCCTCCGTGCAGACCACCACTCCCACCATACATCCCTCTACCCTCCATGCAGACCATTACTCACACCATACATCCCTCTACCCTCCGTGCAGACCACCACTCACACCATACATCCCTCTACCCTCCATGCAGACCACCACTCCCACCATACATCCCTCTACCCTCCATGCAGACCATTACTCACACCATACATCCCTCTACCCTCCGTGCAGACCACCACTCACACCATACATCCCTCTACCCTCCATGCAGACGATTACTCACACCATACATCACTCTACCCTCCGTGCAGACCACCACTCCCACCATACATCCCTCCACCCTCCATGCAGACCACCACTCCCACCATACATCCCTCTACCCTCCATGCAGACCATTACTCACACCATACATCCCTCTACCCTCCGTGCAGACCACCACTCCCACCATACATCCCTCTACCCTCCATGCAGACCATTACTCACACCATACATCCCTCTACCCTCCGTGCAGACCACCACTCCCACCATACATCCCTCTACCCTCCATGCAAACCGCCACTCCCACCATACCTCCCTCTACCCTCCATGCAGACCATTACTCACACCATACATCCCTCTACCCTCCATGCAGACCACCACTCCCACCATACATCCCTCTACCCTCCATGCAGACCATTACTCACACCATACATCCCTCTACCCTCCGTGCAGACCACCACTCACACCATACATCCCTCTACCCTCCATGCAGACGATTACTCACACCATACATCACTCTACCCTCCGTGCAGACCACCACTCCCACCATACATCCCTCCACCCTCCATGCAGACCACCACTCCCACCATACATCCCTCTACCCTCCATGCAGACCATTACTCACACCATACATCCCTCTACCCTCCGTGCAGACCACCACTCCCACCATACATCCCTTTACCCTCCATGCAGACCATTACTCACACCATAGATCCCTCTACCCTCCGTGCAGACCACCACTCACACCATACATCCCTCTACCCTCCATGCAGACCACCACTCCCACCATACATCCCTCTACCCTCCATGCAGACCATTACTCACACCATACATCCCTCTACCCTCCGTGCAGACCACCACTCACACCATACATCCCTCTACCCTCCATGCAGACGATTACTCACACCATACATCACTCTACCCTCCGTGCAGACCACCACTCCCACCATACATCCCTCCACCCTCCATGCAGACCACCACTCCCACCATACATCCCTCTACCCTCCATGCAGACCATTACTCACACCATACATCCCTCTACCCTCCGTGCAGACCACCACTCCCACCATACATCCCTCTACCCTCCATGCAGACCATTACTCACACCATACATCCCTCTACCCTCCGTGCAGACCACCACTCCCACCATACATCCCTCTACCCTCCATGCAAACCGCCACTCCCACCATACCTCCCTCTACCCTCCATGCAAACCGCCACTCCCACCATACCTCCCTCTACCCTCCATGCAGACCACCACTCCCACCATACATCCCTCTACCCTCCATGCAAACCGCCACTCCCACCATACCTCCCTCTACCCTCCATGCAAACCGCCACTCCCACCATACCTCCCTCTACCCTCCATGCAGACCACCACTCACACCATACATCTCTCTACCCTCCGTGCAGACCACCACTCACACCATACATCCCTCTACCCTCCATGCAGACCACCACTCCCACCATACATCCCTCTACCCTCCATGCAGACCATTACTCACACCATACATCCCTCTACCCTCCGTGCAGACCACCACTCACACCATACATCCCTCTACCCTCCATGCAGACGATTACTCACACCATACATCACTCTACCCTCCGTGCAGACCACCACTCCCACCATACATCCCTCCACCCTCCATGCAGACCACCACTCCCACCATACATCCCTCTACCCTCCATGCAGACCATTACTCACACCATACATCCCTCTACCCTCCGTGCAGACCACCACTCCCACCATACATCCCTCTACCCTCCATGCAGACCATTACTCACACCATACATCCCTCTACCCTCCGTGCAGACCACCACTCCCACCATACATCCCTCTACCCTCCATGCAAACCGCCACTCCCACCATACCTCCCTCTACCCTCCATGCAGACCATTACTCACACCATACATCCCTCTACCCTCCATGCAGACCACCACTCCCACCATACATCCCTCTACCCTCCATGCAGACCATTACTCACACCATACATCCCTCTACCCTCCGTGCAGACCACCACTCACACCATACATCCCTCTACCCTCCATGCAGACGATTACTCACACCATACATCACTCTACCCTCCGTGCAGACCACCACTCCCACCATACATCCCTCCACCCTCCATGCAGACCACCACTCCCACCATACATCCCTCTACCCTCCATGCAGACCATTACTCACACCATACATCCCTCTACCCTCCGTGCAGACCACCACTCCCACCATACATCCCTCTACCCTCCATGCAGACCATTACTCACACCATACATCCCTCTACCCTCCGTGCAGACCACCACTCACACCATACATCCCTCTACCCTCCATGCAGACCACCACTCCCACCATACATCCCTCTACCCTCCATGCAGACCATTACTCACACCATACATCCCTCTACCCTCCGTGCAGACCACCACTCACACCATACATCCCTCTACCCTCCATGCAGACGATTACTCACACCATACATCACTCTACCCTCCGTGCAGACCACCACTCCCACCATACATCCCTCCACCCTCCATGCAGACCACCACTCCCACCATACATCCCTCTACCCTCCATGCAGACCATTACTCACACCATACATCCCTCTACCCTCCGTGCAGACCACCACTCCCACCATACATCCCTCTACCCTCCATGCAGACCATTACTCACACCATACATCCCTCTACCCTCCGTGCAGACCACCACTCCCACCATACATCCCTCTACCCTCCATGCAAACCGCCACTCCCACCATACCTCCCTCTACCCTCCATGCAAACCGCCACTCCCACCATACCTCCCTCTACCCTCCATGCAGACCACCACTCCCACCATACATCCCTCTACCCTCCATGCAAACCGCCACTCCCACCATACCTCCCTCTACCCTCCATGCAAACCGCCACTCCCACCATACCTCCCTCTACCCTCCATGCAGACCACCACTCACACCATACATCTCTCTACCCTCCGTGCAGACCACCACTCACACCATACATCCCTCTACCCTCCATGCAGACCACCACTCACACCATACATCCCTCTACCCTCCATGCAGACCACCACTCCCACCATACATCCCTCTACCCTCCATGCAGACCACCACTCACACCATACCTCCCTCTACCCTCCATGCAGACCACCACTCCCACCATACATCCCTCTACCCTCCGTGCAGACCACCACTCCCACCATACATCCCTCTACCCTCCATGCAGACCACCACTCACACCATACATCTCTCTACCCGCCATGCAGACCACCACTCACACCATACATCCCTCTACCCTCCATGCAGACCACCACTCACACCATACATCCCTCTACCCTCCGTGCAGACCACCACTCCCACCATACATCCCTCTACCCTCCATGCAGACCACCACTCACACCATACATCTCTCTACCCTCCATGCAGACCACCACTCACACCATACATCCCTCTACCCTCCATGCAGACCACCACTCACACCATACATCCCTCTACCCTCCGTGCAGACCACCACTCCCACCATACATCACTCTACCCTCCATGCAGACCACTACTCACACCATACATCCCTCTACCCTCCATGCAGACCACCACTCACACCATACATCCCTCTACCCTCCATGCAGACCACCACTCACACCATACATCCCTCTACCCTCCATGCAGACCACCACTCCCACCATACATCCCTCTACCCTCCATGCAGACCATTACTCACACCATACATCCCTCTACCCTCCATGCAGACCATAACTCACACCATATCTCCCTCTACCCCCTGTGCAGACCACCATACATCTCTCTACCCTCCATGCAGACCACCACTCACATCATACATCCCTCTACCCTCCATGCAGACCACCACTCACACCATACATCCCTCTACTCTCCATGCAAACCGCCACTCCCACCATACCTCCCTCTACCCTCCATGCAGACCACCACTCCCACCATACATCCCTCTACCCTCCATGCAAACCGCCACTCCCACCATACCTCCCTCTACCCTCCATGCAAACCGCCACTCCCACCATACCTCCCTCTACCCTCCATGCAGACCACCACTCACACCATACATCTCTCTACCCTCCGTGCAGACCACCACTCACACCATACATCCCTCTACCCTCCATGCAGACCACCACTCACACCATACATCCCTCTACCCTCCATGCAGACCACCACTCCCACCATACATCCCTCTACCCTCCATGCAGACCACCACTCACACCATACCTCCCTCTACCCTCCATGCAGACCACCACTCCCACCATACATCCCTCTACCCTCCGTGCAGACCACCACTCCCACCATACATCCCTCTACCCTCCATGCAGACCACCACTCACACCATACATCTCTCTACCCTCCATGCAGACCACCACTCACACCATACATCCCTCTACCCTCCATGCTGACCACCACTCACACCATACATCCCTCTACCCTCCGTGCAGACCACCACTCCCACCATACATCCCTCTACCCTCCATGCAGACCACCACTCACACCATACATCTCTCTACCCTCCAGGCAGACCACCACTAACACCATACATCCCTCTACCCTCCATGCAGACCACCACTCACACCATACATCCCTCTACCCTCCGTGCAGACCACCACTCCCACCATACATCACTCTACCCTCCATGCAGACCACTACTCACACCATACATCCCTCTACCCTCCATGCAGACCACCACTCACACCATACATCCCTCTACCCTCCATGCAGACCACCACTCACACCATACATCCCTCTACCCTCCATGCAGACCACCACTCCCACCATACATCCCTCTACCCTCCATGCAGACCATTACTCACACCATACATCCCTCTACCCTCCATGCAGACCATTACTCACACCATATCTCCCTCTACCCCCTGTGCAGACCACCATACATCTCTCTACCCTCCATGCAGACCACCACTCACATCATACATCCCTCTACCCTCCATGCAGACCACCACTCACACCATACATCCCTCTACCCTCCATGCAGACCACCACTCACACCATACATTCCTCTACCCTCCATGCAGACCACCACTCACACCATACATCCCTCTACCCTCCATGCAGACCACCACTCCCACCATACATCCCTCTACCCTCCATGCAGACCACCACTCACATCATACATCCCTCTACCCTCCATGCAAACCGCCACTCCCACCATACATCCCTCTACCCTCCATGCAGACCACCACTCACACCATACATCCCTCTACCCTCCATGCAGACCACCACTCACACCATACATCTCTTTACCCTCCATGCAGACCACCACTCACATAATACATCCCTCTACCCTCCATGCAGACCACCACTCACACCATACATCTCTCTACCCTCCGTGCAGACCACCACTCCCACCATACATCCCTCTACCCTCCCCATGCAGACCACCACTCACACCATACATCCCTCTACCCTCCATGCAAACCGCCACTCCCACCATACATCCCTCTACCCTCCGTGCAGACCACCACTCCCACCATACCTCCCTCTACCCTCCATGCAGACCACCACTCCCACCATACATCCCTCTACCCTCCATGCAGACCACCACTCACACCATACATCCCTCTACACTCCATGCAGACCACCACTCACACCATACATCCCTCTACCCTCCATGCAGACCACCACTCACACCATATCTCCCTCTACCCTCCATGCAGACCACTACTCACACCATACATCCCTCTACCCTCCATGCAGACCACCACTCCCACCATACATCCCTCTACCCTCCATGCAGACCACTACTCACACCATACTTCCCTCTACCCTCCATGCAGACCACCACTCCCACCATACATCCCTCTACCCTCCTTGCAGACCACCACTCACATCATACATCCCTCTACCCTCCATGCAGACCATTACTCACACCATACATCCCTCTACCCTCCATGCAGACCACCACTCACACCATACATCCCTCTACCCTCCATGCAGACCACTACTCACACCATACATCCCTCTACCCTCCATGCAGACCACCACTCCCACCATACATCCCTCTACCCTCCGTGCAGACCACCACTCACACCAAACATCCCTCTACCCTCCATGCAGACCACCACTCACATCATACATCCCTCTACCCTCCGTGCAGACCATTAGTCACACCATATCTCCCTCTACCCTCCGTGCAGACCACCACTTACACCATACGTCCTTCTACCCTCCGTGCAGACCACCACTCCCACCATACATCACTCTACCCTCCATGCAGACCACCACTCACACCATACTTCCCTCTACCCTCCATGCAGACCACCACTCACACCATACATCTCTCTACCCTCCATGCAGACCACCACTCACACCATACATCCCTCTACCCTCCGTGCAGACCACCACTCACACCATACATCCCTCTACCCTCCATGCAGACCATTACTCACACCATACATCCCTCTACCCTCCATGCAGACCATTACTCACACCATACATCCCTCTACCCTCCATGCAGACCACCACTCACACCATACATCACTCTACCCTCCATGCAGACCACTACTTACACCACACCATACATCCCTCTACCCTCCATGCAGACCACCACTCCCACCATACATCCCTCCACCCTCCATGCAGACCACCTTTAAAACCTACCAGAATTGCTAAATGTCATTATCTCATGGGGTAAATTACCTCACATGAGGTAATTTGTTTGATAACCCTACAAGAATTGAGGCCAATGTCTGAGGGATTGAACATAGTTAAATCAGGATTGTTTCTGCACCAATGGTTACAATGTGATGTCCAAGGATCCACTCTGGAGCACCGAGTGTCAACAGTTAATTCCTCAAGATCCGCACCATCAAGAAGTCCATCTTTATTAATGTATCAAAATCATAAAAAAAATGATAAAACAGTAAATAGCACCAGAGACGAAGCACCACCCATTTTACCATATATATCAGTGGGAACATTAGAGAGAACACCTATACTGCTCTCTGTTTCATTCTTCACTGTTCAGCAGCCTGCCTATTACCAACCCTGATAAAATCCCCGACTGAGCATTCAGTCTGGTTTTGCTATAATGACTCAGATATAATGATTCCTGAGCAGAGCCACAAGGGGGCAGGCTTGGGCTTGAAAAGACTTCAGAGAAGACAGACTCAGTTATAATGATTCCTGAGCAAAGCCAGACTGAATGCTCAGTCGGGGATTTTATCAGGGCTGATAACAGGCAGGCTGAGCAGTGAAGGATGAAACAGGAAGCAGAGTACATGTTTTCTCTAATGTTCCCACTGATATATATGGTAAAATACATGAGGGTGCTTCATCTCTGTTTCCCTTTAAAGGATACCCCAACTGAAATGTGACATAATGAGATAGACCTGTGTATGTACAGTGCCTAGTACACAAATAACTATGCTGTGTTCCTTTTTTTCTTTCTCTGCCTGAAAGAGTTAAATATCAGGTTTGTGAGTAGCTGACTCAGTCCTGACTCAGACAGGAAGTGACTACAGTGTGACCCTCACTGATAAGAAATTACAACTATAAAACACTTTTCTAGCAGAAAATGGTTTCTGAGAGCAAGAAAGAGATAAAAAAGGGGAATTTCTTATCAGTGAGGGTCACACTGTAGTCACTTCCTGTCTGAGTCAGGACTGAGTCAGCTACTTACATACCTGATATTTAACTCTTTCAGGCAGAGAAAGAAAAAAAGGAACACAGCATAGTTATTTGTGTACTAGGCACTGTACATACACATGTCTATCTCATTATGTCACATTTCAGTTGGGGTATCCTTTAATCATGTTTTACCTCATGAGGTAAATTATGAGGTAATTTACCGAAAATAGCTAATCTCATGGAAATTAGGGGGCAGGTTAGCACATAATTTACCGATCAGTTTAAGGCTTCTTTCACAGTGCGACGTTAAAGTAGCACGTTAGAAAAAGTTTTAACGTGTACTAATGCACAGCAATACTAGGTCTGTGTGACAATCCCAGTGCACACGTTGTGTTTGTGTGTAACGTTATTAGTTTGCGTAATATGTTGGCGCTTTATAAATACAATAAATAATAATAAATAAATAAAGTGCTGCATGCTGTGCGCTATACACGTTATTAACTGCGTTGGTCTGTTTGCACATGCTCAGTAATGACCTGGAAGCATACTTTTCATTGCCTGTATGCCCTACTCTATGCGACGATAGCAGGGCATAGAGTTGCGGTGCAACTTTATTGGGGCGTTGCATTGTTAGTTTGAGTTGCGACTTTAACGACGCATCAAAACGCAACGTCCCACTGTGAAAGTAGCCTCAGACCTACCCAGGAGGTAAAGTCAATTTATATGCATTTTGCAGTTTTTAGTGGAGTTCCTTTGCTGTTTTAGTGGAGTTCCTATTCAGGATGTGTAATAGTAAAGAATAGTAGAAATAAAACTCCAAATATTTACAGGATATTTTTTTTTTTATAAGGGATGCCTATAAATATACTTTCCATGGGTTGCTACATAATCAAATACACGTTTCCCCCTAAAAAAAAAACATATTCCAAAGACTATCCTAACTTATGGAAGACAATTAAAGACTACTATTATTTATTTACTGCATGTTTACCGCTGAAATTACTCATGTTTTACCTCACGTTTTACCTCATGTTCGGAAATGGATAAAAATATTTCACAATTGCTAAAAATAAATAAATAAATAAATTTATAGAGGAATAAACCGCATGAGGAATTTTACCTACAAAAAAACATTTACCTCACATTGCTACCAGAATTAAAGGGAACCTTAACTGAACGGGGGGGTAAAGAGTTTCAATTACCTGGGGCTGTTACCAGCCCCTGCAGCAGTCCTGTGCCCTCGGAGGCGCTCTGGAATCCTCCGGTCCCCCGCTGTCACTTAGTTTCGTCTTTGACGACTCACCAGTCGGCCGGCCGCCATGCGTATTATTGGACGCATTCCCTACTGCAATTAGCGCTGTTGCGGACAGCAACGCGTACAAAAATACGCGTTGCCACATATCTACGCGTTCGTAATGCGGCAACGCTTATTTTTGTACGCCAGGTCGGGCCTTGGAGCGCAGAAGAGCCCAACCTGGCAGCCGGCCTGGCCAGGTGGGGTCGGCCACCGGAGACCACTGGGAGCCTGCGGAGCAGCGGCGAGGGCACCTCCTGCCTGCCACGGGCTGGAGGAAGCCCCAGGTAAGTGGAAATTGATTTTTATTTTTTCAATACCCTCCCTGAACCTTCCCTTTAAAGGGAAGATCCAAGCAAAAAAAAAAAATGAGATTCACTTACCTGGGGCTTCTACCAGCCCCATGCAGCCATCCTGTGCCCTCGTAGTCACTCACTGCTGCTCCAGTCCCCCGCTGGCAGCTTGCCGACCTCGGAGGTCAGGGCCAAATTGCGTACATTTTTACACATTCCCGCTAGTGCAGGAACATTAACACATACATTTTTACGCGTTAGTGGTGAAACACGTAAATTTTTGTTCCTGCACTAGCTGGAATGCGTAAAAATGTATGCAATGTGGCCCTGACCTCCGAGGTCAGAAAGCTGCCAGCGGGGGACTGGAGCAGCAGTGAGTGACTACGAGGGCACAGGATGGCTACATGGGGCTGGTAGAAGCCCCAGGTAAGTGAATCTCATTTTTTTTTTTTGCTTGAACCTTCCCTTTAAGCTACTAGCAAGCAAGAAAATATTTTTGGCAGTGTTTTTCCCCCTACTTTTTGACACTCTTTCAACTGCAGAGTGCTAAACAGTTATTTTAAACAGAAGATGAAAATATATCTCAAAAGAAAATTAGGAGAAAAAAAAGTGCTGCAGAAGCTGTCAGTGCTATCAGGGCTGTGGAGTCGGAGTTGGAGTCTGAGTAGAGGAGTCGGAGTCAGGGCAATTTTGGGCACCCGGAGTCGGAGTTTCATAAACTGAGGAGTCGGGGTCGGGTGATTTTTGTACAAAATCCACAGCCCTGTTAAATATTAGACTAAGGAGTCGGAGTCGAGGAGTCTGAGTCGGGGCCATTTTGGTTACCCGGAGTTGGAGTCGGAGTCATGGTTTCATAAACTGAGGAGTCGGAAGATTTTTGTACCGACTCCACAGCCCTGAGTGCTATACATTAACACAATAATAATATGAGTAGGACTATGGTAGGTTTAGAGTGTGAGCTCCTCTGAGGACAGTCAGTGACATGACTATGTATTCTGTAAAGTGCTGCAGAAGATGTCAGTGCTATATAAATACATAATAATAATGTGGTAGGATATTAGATTATGACTATGATGGGATTGGAGTGTGAGCTCCTCTGAGGACAGTCAGTGACATGACTATGTACTCTGTAATGTGCTGCAGAAGATGTCAGTGCTATATAAATACATAATAATAATATTATAGGACATTAGACTATGACTATGGTAGGGATTAGATTGTGAGCTCCTCTGAGGACAGTCAGTGACATGACTATGTACTCTGTAACGTGCTGCAGAAGATGTCAGTGCTATATAAATACATAATAATAATAATAATATGGTAGCACATTAGACTATGACTATGGTAGGATTAGATTGTGAGCTCCTCTGAGGACAGTTTGTGACACTACCATGTACTCTGTACAGTGCTGCAGAAGATGTCAGTGCTACATAAATACATTATAATAATATGGCAGTAAATTAGATTGTAGGTATGGTAGGGTTAAATTGTGAGTTCCTCTGAGGACAGTCAGTGACATGACTATGTACTCTGTAAAGTGCTGCAGAAGAAGTCAGTGCTATATAAATACAGTAGGGTATTGTACCGTGTTAGCCATCAGTAAAAGCAAGAAGTTTTAAATCAGGATGATACCATTTATTGGCTAACTACAAATGAATAAGAATAAACAAGCTTTCGGCCTTGCAGCCTTCGTCAGGTTTACATCCTGTTAGTTTGCAAGCTGGTGGTACAGACAGCTTATATACATGCAACATCAAAAGGGAAAACAGATATTTTTTTCAAGCATAAATACATCATGAAGATGCCTTAATACAAACAGACCATCTAAATGGGGTAAGATAAGGATCCTTGTTTACTTTATTGCTCACAGACCTGGTATTAGGATTGACCCAGAGGTATCGTAAATTCTTAGTTCACAAGGTCAGCTAGGGTGGCTGAGACAGTTCATATCTCATCAATCTCATACCAATATAGAAAGTTGTTGTCCTTATTCAGACCCTTCTGCACAGCTTTGAAACAATTTATACATTTTGTTTCTGCTATTAATCGGTCATTTGACGTTTTGAAGCCGCCCTTCAGGGCAGTGACACGAAGATCATCCATGCTGTGTCCGTTGGACCGAAAGTGTGTAGCAACTGGGAGTCCAGATTTGGTATCATTAATAGTGTGCCTGTGTCCATTCATACGTTTGCGCAGAGTTTGTCCAGTTTCTCCCACGTACATAACATTGGGGCATTTAGCACACATGATCAGATATACCAGATTGGTGGACCCACAAGAAAATTTACCTTGTACTCTGTACTCCTGTTGTGAACCTGGTATCGTTACCCTGTCAGTGGAGTAAATGTGTCTGCAGGTCCCACATATTTTTTGTCGGGCCAGGTCTGTGAGCAATAAAGTAAACAAGGATCCTTATCTTACCCCATTTAGATGGTCTGTTTGTATTAAGGCATCTTCATGATGTATTTATGCTTGAAAAAAATATCTGTTTTCCCTTTTGATGTTGCATGTATATAAGCTGTCTGTACCACCAGCTTGCAAACTAACAGGATGTAAACCTGACGAAGGCTGCAAGGCCGAAAGCTTGTTCATTCTTATTCATTTGTAGTTAGCCAATAAATGGTATCATCCTGATTTAAAACTTCTTGCTATATAAATACATAATAATAATATGGTAGGACATTAGACTATGACTATGGTAGGATTAGAGTGTGAGCTCCTCTGAGGACAGTTTGTGACACTACCATGTACTCTGTACAGTGCTGCAGAAGATGTCAGTGCTACATAAATACATTATAATAATATGGTAGTAAATTAGATTGTAGGTATGGTAGGGTTAGATTGTGAACTCCTCTGAGGACAGTCAGTTACATGACTATGTACTCTGTAAAGTGCTGCAGAAGAAGTCAGTGCTATATAAATACATAATAATAATATGGTAGGACATTAGACTAGGACTATGGCAGGATTAGAGTGTGAGCTCCTGTGAGGACAGTCAGTGACATGACTATGTACTCTGTACAGTGCTGCAGAAGATGTCAGTGCTATATAAATACATAATAATAATAAGGTAGGACATTAGACTATGACTATGGTAGGATTAGAGTGTGAGCTCCTCTGAGGACAGTCAGTGACATGACTATGTACTCTGTAATGTGCTGCAGAAGGTGTCAGTGCTATATAAATGCATAATAATAATAATATGGTAGGACATTACACTATGACTATGGTAGGGTTAGATTGTGTGCTCCTCTGAGGACAGTCAGTGACATGACTATGTACTCTGTAAAGTATTGCAGAAGATGTCAGTGCTATATAAATACATAATAATAATAATATGGTAGGACATTAGACTATGACTATGGTTGAATTAGAGTGTGAGCTCCTCTGAGGACAGTCAGTGACATGACTATGTACTTTGTAATGTGATGCAGAAGATGTGAGTGCTATAGAAATACATAATAATAATAATATGGTAGGACATTAGACTATGACTATGGTAGGATTAGATTGTGAGCTCCTCTGAGGACAGTCAGTGGCATGGCTATATACTCTGTAAAGTGCTGCAGAAGATGTCAGTGCTATAGAAATACATAATAATAATTATATGGGAGGACATTACACTAGGACTATGGTTGGATTAGAGTGTGAGCTCCTCTGAGGACAGTCGGTGACATGACTATGTACTTTGTAATGTGCTGCAGAAGATGTCAGTGCTATATAAATACATAATAATAATATGGGAGGACATTAGACTATGACTATGTACTCTGTAAAGTGCTGCAGAAGATGTCGGTGCTATATACATACATAATAATAATATGGTAGGACATTAGACTATGACTATAGTAGGATTAGATTGTGAGCTCCTCTGAGGACAGTCAGTGACATAACTATGTACTCTGTAAAGTGCTGCAGAAGAAGTCAGTGCTATATAAATACATAATAATAATATGGTAGGACATTACACTATGACTATGGTAGTATTAGAGTGTGAGCTCCTCTGAGGACAGTCAGTGACATGACTATGTACTCTGTAATGTGTTGCAGGAGATGTCGGTGCTATATAAATACATAATAATAACATGGTAGGACATTACACTATGACTATGGTAGGATTATATTGTGAGCTCCTCTGAGGACAGTCAGTGACATGACTATGTACTCTGTAATGTACTGCAGAAGATGTCAGTGCTGTATAAATACATAATAATAATATGGTAGGACATTAGACTATGACTATGGTAGGATTAGAGTGTGAGCTCCTCTGAAGACAGTCAGTGACATGACTATGTACTCTGTAATGTGCTGCAGAAGATGTCAGTGCTATATAAATACATAATATGGTAGGACATTAGACTATGACTATGGTTGGATTAGAGTGTGAGCTCCTCTGAGGACAGTCGGTGACATGACTATGTACTTTGTAATGTGCTGCAGAAGATGTCAGTGCTGTATAAAATAATATAGTAGGAGATTAGACTATGACTATGGCAGGATTAGACTGTGAGCTCCTCTGGGGACAGTCAGTGACATGACTATGCACTCTGTAATGTGCTGCAGAAGATGTCAGTGCTATATAAATACATAATAATAATATGGGAGGACATTAGACTATGACTATGTACTCTGTAAAGTGCTGCAGAAGATGTCGGTGCTATATACATACATAATATTAATATGGTAGGACATTAGACTATGACTATAGTAGGATTAGATTGTGAGCTCCTCTGAGGACAGTCAGTGACATAACTATGTACTCTGTAAAGTGCTGCAGAAGAAGTCAGTGCTATATAAATACATAATAATAATATGGTAGGACATTACACTATGACTATGGTAGTATTAGAGTGTGAGCTCCTCTGAGGACAGTCAGTGACATGACTATGTACTCTGTAATGTGTTGCAGGAGATGTCGGTGCTATATAAATACATAATAATAACATGGTAGGACATTACACTATGACTATGGTAGGATTAGACTGTGAGCTCCTCTGAGGACAGTCAGTGACATGACTATGTACTCTGTAATGTACTGCAGAAGATGTCAGTGCTGTATAAATACATAATAATAATATGGTAGGACATTAGACTATGACTATGGTGGGATTAGAGTGTGAGCTCCTCTGAGGACAGTCAGTGACATGACTATGTACTCTGTAAAGTGGCGCAGAAGATGTCAGTGCTATATAAATACATAATAATAATATGGGAGGACATTAGACTATGACTATGGTAGGATTAGAGCAGGGCTGTGGAGTCGGAGTCGGAGACGTGGAGTCGGAGTCGTGGAGTCGGGCAATTTTGGGTGCCTGGAGTCGGAGTCGGGAAAAAATGCACCGACTCCGACTCCTAATGAATTTGTAACTGTAATTAAAATAAAAAAATATGATAAAATGTTCTATTTCTCAGATAATAGTCATTACAAATAATGTATATATACAGTAATAGCTGTGCTTAGTCCACAAAAATGAAATAAACCAATCAAAATTAGTTACTTGTGCTGCTTCAATAAAGCAGTCCCCGTATTTTTAAGGTCAGATATACATATCTGATTGTGACTGTATATATGATGTGTACACAGGAATCTCTTATATATACTAAATAACATCTATGCTGTAAGAATAAAGCCTGATGTGTAGCTGTGTCACTAATAGAGATGGTCAACGAGATGGAAATAATTCTGCATTGATGCTGATTTATGCAAATGTATGCACTCCCTTTGCTGATGAAATCAAATAATTTGATATGTTGTTAAAATTTGGTTTGGTGACTACAAATTAAAGGGTAACTGAGACGGATGAAAAGTAAAGTTTTATACATACCTGGGGCTTCCTCCAGCCCCCTTCAGGCTAATCAGTCCCTCGCTGTCCTCCACCACCCGGATCTTCTGCTATGAGTCCTGGTAATTCAGCCAGTCAGCGCTGTCCGGCCGCATGCTGCTCCCACAGCCAGGAACATTCTGCACCTGCACAATAGTGCTGCACAGGTGTAGTATGCTCCTGGCGGCGGAGTGTGTGCATGCGCACTACGCCTGACTGGCTCAAGTACCTGGACTCATAGCAGAAGATCCAGGTGATGGAGGAGGACAACGAGGGACTGATTATCCTGAAGGCGGCTGGAGGAAGCCCCAGGTATGTATAAAACTTTAATTTCATCTGTCTCAGGTTTACTTTGTTACACAGTAGTACTATACTCTACATATGCACTCCCCACAGAGCTACAGGGAATCCACTGAGAATGCTGTGCACATTGAACACAGAGGTGTTGTCTGTTTACAATCTCCTCATTCCCCTGCAGAGTACCTGCACATCATTCTTACATGTACCCACACTTACATTGCCTAGGGCCTGATAGATGTTCTTTGTTCCGGTTTGTACCTTTTACAAGTACTCTTACCAAGGACTAGTTTTAGTCTAAAGGGAATAAATATAGTAGTCTACATATCCTTCTCACTTCAGTTGTCTTGTAAAATTCCTAAGCGTTGGCAGTTAAGAGACGAATTTCATGTTACATACTTTTAATCAACAAAATTGTAATATGCAAATTAGAGGAGTCGGAGTCGTGGAGTCGGAGTCGGTGGAATCCTAAACTGAGGAGTCGGAGTCGGAGGATTTTTGGACCGACTCCACAGCCCTGGATTAGAGTGTGAGCTCCTCTGAGGACAGTCAGTGACATGACTATGTACTTTGTACAGTGCTGCAGAAGATGCCAGTGCTATATAAATACATAATAATAATAATATGGTAGGACATTAGACTATGACTATGGTAGGATTAGAGTGTGAGCTCCTCTGAGGACGGTCAGTGACATGACTATGTACTCTGTACTGTGCTGCAGAAGATGTCAGCGCTATATAAATACATAATAATAGTATGGTAGGACATTAGACTATGACTATGGTAGGATTAGAGGGTGAGCTCCTCTGAGGACAGTCAGTGACATAACTATGTACTCTGTAATGTGCTGCAGGAGATGTCAGTGCTATATAAATACATAATAATAGTATGGTAGGACATTAGACTATGCCTATGGTAGGATTAGATTGTGAGCTCCTCTGAGGACAGTCAGTGACCTGACTATGTACTCTGTAATGTGCTGCAGGAGATGTCAGTGCTATATAAATACATAATAATAGTATGGTAGGACATTATACTATGACTATGGTAGGATTAGAGTGTGAGCTCCTCTGAGGACAGTCAGTGACATGACTATGTACTCTGTACAGTGCTGCAAGAGATATCGGTGCTATATAAATACATAATAATAATATGGTAGGACATTAGACTATGACTATGGTAGGATTAGATTGTGAGCTCCTCTGAGGACAGTCAGTGACATGACTATGTACTCTGTAAAGTGCTGCAGAAGATGTCAGTGCTATATAAATACATAATAATAATATAGTAGGACATTAGACTATGACTATGGTAGGATTAGAGTGTGAGCTCCTCTGAGGACAGTCAGTGGCATGACTATGTACTCTGTAATGTGCTGCAGAAGGTGTCAGTGCTATATTAATACATAATAATAATATGGTAGGACATTAGACTATTACTATGGTAGGATTAGATTGTGAGCTCCTCTGAGGACAGTCAGTGACATAACTATGTACTCTGTAATGTGCTGCAGGAGATGTCAGTGCTATATAAATACATAATTATATGGCAGGACATTATACTATGACTATGGTAGGATTAGAGTGTGAGCTCCTCTGAGGACAGTCAGTGACATGGCTATGTACTCTGTAATGTGCTGCAGAAGATGTCAGTGCTATATAAATACATAATAATGATATAGTAGGACATTAGACTATGACTATGGTTGGATTAGAGTGTGAGCTCCTCTGAGGACAGTCAGTGACATGACTATGTACTCTGTAATGTGCTGCAGAAGATGTCAGTGCTATATAAATACATAATAATAATATAGTAGGACATTAGACTATGACTATGGTAGGATTAGAGTGTGAGCTCCTCTGAGGACAGTCAGTGGCATGACTATGTACTCTGTAATGTGCTGCAGAAGGTGTCAGTGCTATATTAATAAATAATAATAATATGGTAGGACATTAGACTATTACTATGGTAGGATTAGATTGTGAGCTCCTCTGTGGACAGTCAGTGACAGGACTATGTACTCTGTAATGTGCTGCAGGAGATGTCAGTGCTATATAAATACATAATTATATGGCAGGACATTATACTATGACTATGGTAGGATTAGATTGTGAGCTCCTCTGAGGACAGTCAGTGACATAACTATGTACTCTGTAATGTGCTGCAGAAGGTGTCAGTGCTATATTAATACATAATAATAATATGGTAGGACATTAGACTATTACTATGGTAGGATTAGATTGTGAGCTACTCTGAGGACAGTCAGTGACAGGACTATGTACTCTGTAATGTGCTGCAGGAGATGTCAGTGCTATATAAATACATAATTATATGGCAGGACATTATACTATGACTATGGTAGGATTAGATTGTGAGCTCCTCTGAGGACAGTCAGTGACAGGACTATGTACTCTGTAATGTGCTGAAGGAGATGTCAGTGCTATATAAATACATAATAATAATAATATGGTAGGACATTACACTCTGACTATGGTAGGATTAGAGTGTGAGCCCCTCTGAGGACAGTCAGTGACAGGACTATGTACTCTGTAATGTGCTGCAGGAGATGTCAGTGCTATATAAATACATAATAATAATAATATGGTAGGACATTAGACTATGACTATGGTAGGATTAGAGTGTGAGCTCCTCTGAGGACAGTCAGTGACATGACTATGTACTCTGTAATGTGCTGCAGGAGATGTCAGTGCTATATAAATACATAATAATAATATGGTAGGACATTAGACTATGACTACGGTAGGATTAGAGTGTGAGCTCCTCTGAGGACAGTCAGTGACATGACTATGTACTCTGTAATGTGCTGCAGAAGATGTCAGTGCTATATAAATACATAATAATAATATGGTAGGACATTACACTATGACTATGGTAGGATTAGAGTGTGAGCCCCTCTGAGGACAGTCAGTGACAGGACTATGTACTCTGTAATGTGCTGCAGAAGATGTCAGCGCTATATAAATACATAATAATAGTATGGTAGGACATTAGACTATGACTATGGTAGGATTAGAGTGTGAGCTCCTCTGAGGACAGACAGTGACATGACTATGTACTCTGTAATGTGCTGCAGAAGATGTCAGTGCTATATAAATACATAATAATAATATGGTAGGACATTAGACTATGACTATGGTAGGATTAGAGTGTGAGCTCCTCTGAGGACAGACAGTGACATGACTATGTACTCTGTAATGTGCTGCAGAAGATGTCAGTGCTATATAAATACATAATAATAATATGGTAGGACATTAGACTATGACTATGGTAGGATTAGAGTGTGAGCTCCTCTGAGGACAGACAGTGACATGACTATGTACTCTGTACAGTGCTGCAGGAGATGTCAGTGCTATATAAATACATAATAATAATATGGCAGGACATTATACTATGACTATGGTAGGATTAGAATGTGAGCTCCTCTGAGGACAGTCAGTGACATGACTATGTACTCTGTAATGTGCTGCAGAAGGTGTCAGTGCTATATAAATACATAATAATATGGTAGGACATTAGACTATGATTATGGTAGGATTAGATTGTGAGCTCCTCTGAGGACAGTCAGTGACATGACTATGTACTCTGTAATGCGCTGCAGGAGATGTCAGTGCTATATAAATACATAATAATAATATGGTAGGACATTAGACTATGACTATGGTAGGATTAGAGTGTGAGCTCCTCTGAGGACAGTCAGTGACATGACTATGTACTCTGTAAAGTGCTGCAGAAGATGTCAGTACTATATAAATACATAATAATAATATGGTAGGACATTACACTATGACTATGGTAAGGATTAGAGTGTGAGCTCCTCTGAGGACAGTCAGTGACATGGCTATGTGCTGCAGATGGTGTCAGTGCTATGTAAACACATGATGGGGGTGATGGTGGGGGTGGCAGTCAGGTAAGCCGTTGCAGCGCAGCAGGTCTCGGGAAGGGGCGTCAGACAGTTACATATAGCGGCAGGCGGAGGCCGGTGCTCGGGCAGCTCACCTCCAGGCATTAGGAGCAACCCCCGGTCTCCTCACACTCAGATCTCCGCCGCCATCTTTGTTGTTGTGTCGTCTGCTGACTCTCCGCCCATCCTGCCATTCGCAGCCGCACTTTCCACACCGGGGAATATTCCTAGCAGAGCCAAGCGGCCCCGGGGCTCCGCAGCTGCACTCCTATGAGAGGCTCGGTTCAGTGACGGCTAGTTTTGGATTTTTTTCTCGGCTGATTTTAGTTGGAGGGATGAGGAATCTGCCTCCGCGAATCGTCAGCCTGGCCTGAGCGCTGAACCTGATTCCAGCCTGCCTGTGTCTGACTGTGAGTATCAGGATTATTGTGCTTATAGTAATAATTATAATTATGGTTCTGGCTTCTGGTGTTGGTTCTGGCTGAGCTGCCCATGCACTGTGAGTCCTTATGTCCATACATCTGGCTACTTGGCGGCACCAATTTTCATCCAATTTGATTGTAATGAAATTGGATGAAAATTGGTGCCGCCAAGAGCATGCCCAATCGACAATGCAACCAATTTCAGGCCGAATGTGGTTGCATGTATCGGTCGGGCATGCTGCAAGATGTAGGGCCGACATGCTTGATCGGGTGTGCGGCAGTAACGACATGCGATATCGGGATGAGCGGCGAAAGTGACGGAACCCCCAGCACAGTCCCCCGCAGTGTAAATGTGCCCCGTGCAGTATGCATTACCTGTTGGTGTCCGCTGCTGGGACCGGCGTATACGAGGGCACCTGTGTAACATCACACACGCCCACGCCAGCAACCATGTGCGACACGTGTATAGACAGAGCTAGCGGTGGACACCAACAGGTAATGTATACTGCACGGGACACATTTTACGTTGGGGGAACAGCGGCAGATGCGGTGTCACAAGGTCGATTGCCAACGATCAATTCAAGGTCGGTCGGCACACCAATTCAAGTTCCCAAGCACATTTATTGAATGCACGGCATGACAATTGTTTCGGGGCCACGGAGGGTCCCCTTCATCAGATAAGTGCAGACATATGAGGTCGATTGCCAAGAGATGTCATGCTGAAATCAATCGAGAATCGGCTAGCAGTGTATGGGCAGCCAACAGATTTCTCTGTTGTCAGATTCGATCAGAGAGAGATCTGTCTCTTGGTTGATCTGCTCATAGATCTTCTGATGTATGGACACTTTTACCAGTTGCAATTGAATGTGCCTAATATCTGGTACACACCATGCAATTTCCCGTCCGATCGACCGATAATCTGACAGGAAGTTGCATCATGTGCACATGTGCTAAGTGTCCCCAATTGATAGGTTTGAAAAATCAATCCAGTTGTCAAACGGGAGAAGATCGAACATGACGAAAATTACACTGACCACGTCGTAGGGGGGTACAGGAGCAGCCAATCATTACACTGACCACATCGGGGGACACAGGAACAGCCAATCACTACACTGACCACATCGGGGGACACAGGAACAGCCAATCACTACACTGACCACATCGGGGGACACAGGAACAGCCAATCACTACACTGACCACATCGGGGGACACAGGAACAGCCAATCACTACACTGACCACATCAGCGGACACAGGAACAGCCAATCACTACACTGACCACATCGGGGGACACAGGAACAGCCAATCACTACACTGACCACATCGGGGGACACAGGAACAGCCAATCACTACACTGACCACATCGGGGGACACAGGAACAGCCAATCACTACACTGACCACATTGAGGGACACAGGAACAGCCAATCACTACACTGACCACATCGGGGGACACAGGAACAGCCAATCACTACACTGACCACATCGGGGGACACAGGAACAGCCAATCACTACACTGACCACATCGGGGGACACAGGAACAGCCAATCACTACACTGACCACATCGGGGGACACAGGAACAGCCAATCACTACACTGACCACATCGGGGGACACAGGAACAGCCAATCACTACACTGACCACATCGGGGGACACAGGAACAGCCAATCACTACACTGACCACATCGAGGGACACAGGAACAGCCAATCACTACACTGACCACATCGGGGGACACAGGAACAGCCAATCACTACACTGACCACATCAGCGGACACAGGAACAGCCAATCACTACACTGACCACATCGGGGGACACAGGAACAGCCAATCACTACACTGACCACATCGGGGGACACAGGAACAGCCAATCACTACACTGACCACATCGGGGGACACAGGAACAGCCAATCACTACACTGACCACATCGGGGGACACAGGAACAGCCAATCACTACACTGACCACATCAGCGGACACAGGAACAGCCAATCACTACACTGACCACATCGGGGGACACAGGAACAGCCAATCACTACACGACCACATCGGGGGACACAGGAACAGCCAATCACTACACTGACCACATCAGCGGACACAGGAACAGCCAATCACTACACTGACCACATCGGGGGACACAGGAACAGCCAATGGCAGTTCCTGTGCCACCCATGTGTCAGTATACAAAAAAAAAATTGTCAGATTTCCTTTGATCAGATGTGTAATAGCATCCTGTGAACCCAGTATAATGCCTGGTACACACCATGCAATTTTCGATATTACTGATCGGACAGGATGGTTTTTGCTGGTCAGTAAGGGGTAGGGGGTATCTATGACCCAGGGTTAGGCCCCTGCTAATGTTGTTCCCCACGAGTGCCCATGCAGTGTATTAGTGCAGTAAAGATACCCATACATCTAGCATTGATGGGCAGATTTGACAAAGAGACAAATCTCTCTCTGGTGGAATCTGATTTGAGAGAGATCTGTTGGGAATTCGTCTGAAACCGCCCGCTCGCCACTGCCCCCCCCCCCCCCCCAGTGTATAACTTTGCCCCCATGAGTGCATTTATACATTGTCCTATGTTATCCACTGGCGCAGTGCCCATCCGTCTTCTCGCTCCTCCATTTGTGCTTCACACATCACTCGTGTTTAGCACATGTCACGTGTGACATCACACACGCTATATGCCAGCGGTGTGTGAGACGAAATCTGGCAAAGGAAGCAACAAAAGATGGATGGGCACCGCATGGTGGGCGACACAGGACAGGTAATGTAGAAATGCACACATGGGGACACATTTATACACTGGGGGAACAGCGCCGAGGGTTTTGTCGCGTGTCCTGATATCCCTCGCCATTACCACATGGGACCAATTTTGGGCATGCTCTGGGTGGCACTGATTTCCATCTGATTCCATAATAATTATGGAATCGGATGGTCGATTGGCCATCCGATTCCATAATTAAAAGGCGCACCTTGCTCTGTGCTGCCGTTAGCTGCCTCTGCCTGTAGTGGCCAGGTGGAATGTGCCCGCGTGCGTACACTGCTGGTTCACGAGGTCACTACGGGCAGATGACAGCAGCACAGAGAAGGGAGCGTGCCAGCTGGAGAGGTGAGTGTTAGAGCGCTTCATTGTGCTGATACTCTGCATGGGGCCCAGGAAGAGCAGCATTAGCGGGGGGGGGGCATTAATTGATTGTTAAAGAAAACCTTTGAGATGAAAAAGAGAGACAATGGCTATCATTCATAAAGCATTACCGCATGTGCACAGCTGACTGTACCGAACACTTAGCAAAATGTAAATTCATAAAAGCTGTTACCGCATGAAAAGCTCAAATTATCGAGCAGTGAGGTAAATTACCGTCTTGTGCAGTGATTATCTCAACACGTCACTAAATGTCGATTCATACAAATTAGAGCAGGTGTTATTGGGACGGAGAATACCGCTTGCTCGGAGGAGGCGATAAGCATGCGGATAAGAGCAAAGTAGGCTGTGCAGGGAGCCGAAGTCTGTGTGAGTCATCTGTGCGAGTCTGTGCAGGGAGCCGAAGTCTGTGTGAGTCATCTGTGCGAGACTCTGCAGGGAGCTTAAGTCTCTGTGAGTCGTCTGGGCAGGGAGCCGAAGTCTCTGTGAGTCGTCTGGGCAGGGAGCCGAAGTCTCTGTGAGTCGTCTGGGCAGGGAGTCGAAGTCTGTGTGAGTCGTCTGTGCAGGGAGCCAAAGTCTGTGTGAGTCATCTGTGCAGGGAGCCGAAGTCTGTGTGAGTCGTCTGTGCAGGGAGCCGAAGTCTGTGTGAGTCGTCTGTGCAGGGAGCCGAAGTCTGTGTGAGTCGTCTGTGCAGGGAGCCGAAGTCTGTGTGAGTCGTCTGTGCAGGGAGCCGAAGTCTGTGTGAGTCGTCTGTGAAGGGAGCCGAAGTCTCTGTGAGTCGTCTGTGCAGGGAGCCGAAGTCTCTGTGAGTCGTCTGTGCACGGAGCCGAAGTCTGTGTGAGTCGTCTGTGCAGGGAGCCGAAGTCTGTGTGAGTCGTCTGTGCAGGGAGCCGAAGTCTGTGTGAGTCGTCTGTGCAGGGAGCCGAAGTCTGTGTGAGTCGTCTGTGCAGGGAGCCGAAGTCTCTGTGAGTCGTCTGTGCAGGGAGCCGAAGTCTCTGTGAGTCGTCTGTGCAGGGAGCCGAAGTCTGTGTGAGTCGTCTGTGCAGGGAGCCGAAGTCTGTGTGAGTCGTCTGTGCAGGGAGCCGAAGTCTCTGTGAGTCGTCTGTGCAGGGAGCCGAAGTCTCTGTGAGTTGTCTGTGCAGGGAGCCGAAGTCTGTGTGAGTCGTCTGTGCAGGGAGCCGAAGTCTGTGTGAGTCGTCTGTGCAGGGAGCCGAAGTCTGTGTGAGTCGTCTGTGAAGGGAGCCGAAGTCTCTGTGAGTCGTCTGTGCAGGGAGCCGAAGTCTGTGTGAGTCGTCTGTGCAGGGAGCCGAAGTCTGTGTGAGTCGTCTGTGCAGGGAGCCGAAGTCTGTGTGAGTCGTCTGTGCAGGGAGCCGAAGTCTGTGTGAGTCGTCTGTGCAGGGAGCCGAAGTCTGTGTGAGTCGTCTGTGCAGGGAGCCGAAGTCTGTGTGAGTCGTCTGTGCAGGGAGCCGAAGTCTCTGTGAGTCGTCTGTGCAGGGAGCCGAAGTCTCTGTGAGTTGTCTGTGCAGGGAGCCGAAGTCTGTGTGAGTCGTCTGTGCAGGGAGCCGAAGTCTGTGTGAGTCGTCTGTGCAGGGAGCCGAAGTCTCTGTGAGTCGTCTGTGCAGGGAGCCGAAGTCTCTGTGAGTCGTCTGTGCAGGGAGCCGAAGTCTCTGTGAGTCGTCTGTGCAGGGAGCCGAAGTCTCTGTGAGTCGTCTGTGCAGGGAGCCGAAGTCTGTGTGAGTCATCTGTGCAGAGTGCCGAAGTCTCTGCAAGTCTGTGCAGGGAACAGCTTGTAACAAAAGAGAAATATCGCCACACTTCTGCTGTACAGCTCAATGGGCTGCCGTAATTTACTGAACTTCAAAGGCAGCTGTGAAAATTTTTATGAATTAGCACACAAAGGTCTAAAATACCTAATGCGGTAATTTCCCGCCCAGATTTTTTTTACTGAACACACTTTTATGAATGATAGCCATTTCCTGTTAACAAATACCTTGGTAGAGGGAAGCCTCTGGACCTTTCAGCCGTGCCCCTCTCCACCTCGCCGTTCCTGCTCCATGATCTCTGAAGGTCAATGCTGAGCACAGAGGGAGGTACTGCTTGCTTGGCAGTTGGAGAAAGCCATGGTGTTTCCCACAATGCAATGAGGTTCACAGACAAGAAACTATCAGGTCCATGGCCATGAGATCACACTGTGGGAGGGGTTTCACCCCAATATCAGCCACAGAGACACCCCAATCCCCCCCCCCCCAACAATGATCTATTGCAGAAAAGTTAAACATTTGTTGTGGGAAAGGGGGTATCCGCTACTGAGTTAAAGTTCCTCTTTAACCCGAAAGGTTGTTTATTTTTTGCATCGAGCAACTTTCACCTCCCATTCGTTTTCCAATAACTTTATCACTACTCATCACAATGAATTGGTCTATATCCTGTTTTTTCCACCACCAATTAGGCTTTCTTTGGATGATACATTTTGCTAAGAATTATTTTATTCTAAATCCAATTTAACAGGAATATTAAGAAAGAAATGGAAAAAAAATATTATTTCTCAGTTTTTGGCTATTATAATTTGAAATTAATACATGCTACCGTAATTAAAACCCATGTATTTCATTTTCCCATTTGTCCCGCTTATTACGCCATTTAAATTCTGTCCCTATTACAATGTATGGCGCTGATATTTTATTTGGAAGTAAAGGTGCATTTTTTCAATTTGCGTCCATCACTATTTACAAGTCCATAATGTAAAAAAAATATATTAATATACTCATTTGACATGCATATTTAAAAAGTTCAGACCCTTAGATAACTGTTTATGGGTTTTTTCTAATTGTTACATTTTTTAATACAAAAAAAAAAATAAAAAAATATGTGGGTAATTTTTGGTGTGGGAGGTAAACAGCTAATTATGAATGTAAAAAAATGTATTTATTTATTAAAAAGTGGATGTGTGTGTAGTTTTACTATTTGGCCACTAGATGGCCACAGTGAAAAAGTCCCGGAAACGTGATCGTACGCTTCCAGGAAGAAGAATGAAGACGGGGAACTTTTTGATACTCAGAAAAACCGCAGCGACTGATGAGACACTGTCGGCTTTTCTGTGGTGGTGGTGGGGGGGGCCTTGATCAATGAAAGGGATTTATAATCCCTTTCATTGTTCGCTGGGCTAACGGCGGGAGCATGCGCTGAAGCGTGTGCGACCCGCTGGAGTGCATGCAGCCTAACTGGACGAGAATGTTCATCCAGTTGGTCTTAAGTGGGTAATTCTTTCTAAATGTATAATACAGTAAATATTCAAATAAAAGCATTAGTAAAACTGTTTCTGCATTACTAATGTAGTACGGCCTAATGGTATTCATAATGATTTATTCTGCTTATTGCATTTTCTCCAGTTATCCCTGATGTGAGATAGAAGAATACTTTGTTTTTGGAAACCATTGGAATTTGGATTGTAGTACCTGCCCACATGGCAGTCCCCATCACTGTCCTGGACTGTGACCTGCTGCTGTATGGCCGGGGCCACCGCACCCTTGACCGATTTCGGCTGGATGATGTCAACGATGAGTATCTGGTGTCCACCTATGGCTTTCCTCGCCCTTTTATAGACTACCTGGTTGAGCTGCTGGGCGGAAGCCTGTCCAGACCAACCCAGCGCTCCAGAGCCATCAGCCCGGAGACACAGATTATGGCCGCTCTCGGATTCTACACCTCGGGGTCCTTTCAGACTCGTATGGGCGACACGATAGGCATCAGTCAAGCCTCCATGAGTCGCTGCGTCACCAACGTCACCGAAGCCGTGGTGGAGAGAGCCTCGCAGTTCATACGGTTCCCCCAGGAAGAGGCGGCCGTGCAAAAACTCAAGGATGACTTCTACAACTTGGCCGGAGTCCCTGGGGTGCTGGGAATTGTGGACTGCATGCATGTGACCATCAAAGCCCCCAATGCAGAGGACCTGGCCTATGTCAACAGGAGGGGCTTACACTCCTTGAACTGCCTGCTGGCTTGTGATGCCCAAGGGTCTCTTCTCTGGGCTGAAACCCACCGGCCAGGCAGCGTACAGGATAACACGGTCCTGCACCAGTCAGAGCTCAGCAGTCTGTTTGAGACCAAAATGCACAAGGATGGTTGGATGCTTGGTAAGTCACTCACTCTCTGAGAACTGTGAAATAAAGCCGAAACTTAACCTCCCTGGTGCTATGATTTCTTCCTGATTTTGGGGTCTAAAAACAGTAAATTGTTTAAATTAGCTTTTAGACCCTAAAAGCAAGAACAAATCATACCCCCAGAGAGCCTGCAGCAGCCCCAGCACTTACTCACCTCCCTGGGATCCAGCGCTGCAGTTCTCCCTCCGTCCTCTGGGTGGTGCTGTAACCCTATACTGAGGCTCAGCTAAAACAAGTCCTGCAACATGACCATGATCCCATCAAGTCTACAACAGAATGGCATGAATCGGGAGTTTTGCTAAATTAATACACACATGACTAATGTTTGGGCACTGCTGTATGTTACAAGGCACAACGGTAATGCTGGGTACGCACGTTGCGATTTCCTGTTTGATCCGCGGGATCGATTTGATTATTTCCGACATGTTCGATCGGGTTTCGATCGATACAGCAGTTAATTTTGCATACTTAAAGGAATACTATCAATACCCAAGTGTTCTAAAATGACAATGTACAAATAATGTCTAAGTAGCTGTGTAAACATTTTCCTACTTTTCATGTTAAATATCAGAGGCAAAAGCTTTAATTAACTGTGTGTAGGATTTAGCTGTATTGGGACAAATCATTCGCAAAGGGGTGCCTGTTTCAATGCACAGCCAGTGTTGTTTTTTGCATATCAGACGACAGAGTATTTTTTAAGGTATGAAAAGCTGTGCTGTCACCGACAATTACACGTTTAAAACAAGTTACATTTCCTCTGCTCTCTGCAGACAGCTCAGAAACATGCAGCTTCTTATGAGAGCTCTCTCACACACAGTTACACAGAGATAACTACACTGTGAGGGAAACTCCCCTCATTAACTCTCCCGTCAGAAATGAGCAGACAGTGCAGTTCAGAGTGAAATGAATTTGTTACAGTAAACAAGATAAGCAAATGCAATGTATACATCATTATTTACCAGCACTTCATGGACTCTCTCAAACCCAGGTTAAAAAAGACGTTAATTGATAGTATCCCTTTAACATGCAAAATCGATGGCTGTATCGATCGAATATGTCAGAAATGATCGATCCTTAATCACAATGTGTGTACTCGGCGTAAGGCTCGGTTCTCACTTGGAGCTGATGCAAAACGGCATGGCATGTCCTTGCCGTCCATGCTGCGTCCTCGCCGTCCATGCTGCGTCCTCGCCGTCCATGCTGCGTCCTCGCCGTCCATGCTGCGTCCTCGCCCTCCATGCTGCATCCTCGCCGTCCATGCTGCGTCCTCGCCGTCCATGCTGCGTCCTCGCCCTCCATGCTGCGTCCTCGCCGTCCATGCTGCGTCCTCGCCGTCCATGCTGCGTCCTCGCCGTCCATGCTGCGTCCTCGCCGTCCATGCTGCGTCCTCTCCCTCCGTCTACTTTGATTGCTGCTTTTGGTTCCGCTGCTACTGACTCCTTCTCACTGACCGGAGGTCGGCAGGAGCACGGGGCCCCCCACTGGATTACAATAGGCTAATTTTCCTAGCAACTGGGAATTTTCATTGGTCCAGTATGAACTCCCTGTTGCTGAGGATTCCCATTGGTCTTTTACTAACCAATTGGGGTCCCCATGCTTCTGCAATGATCGGTTTACCGGCTTCTGGACCAAGTGGACAAGACAGAAGCAGCAGAACCGGGGGACACGTATCAGCGATCAGAGCGGACGTGGCGCCCAGCGTAGTGAGAACAGACACTGTCCTTTCTCATAGGCTTTAATTGCACCTGTGGACACAGCGTTTTGCGTTCCATTACAGAAAAATGCGGCAGGTCGGGAGTCGGCATTGTGGCAAACGGATCTGCTAGTGTTAGTGGACTCTAATTTTAAAGGACCATTGCAGTGAAAAAAGTAAGCTGTTAAAATCTGACAGAACCGACAAGTTTTGGACTAGTCCATCTCCTCATGTGGGATTCTCAGGATTTTTTTTGTTTTCAAAAGCATTTTCTTAAACTGCTAAAATAGTAGGATGCCAGCCTCCCTACATGTTGTCACACTATTTTGTCAGTTACACTTCACAACTGCCGTTCAGAAAATGCTTATGAAAACAGAGAAAACTCGGAGAACTCAGAGGAGATGGGCTAGTCCAAAACCTGTCAGTTCTGATAGATTTTAACTTGCTTTTTTTTCGCTGGAGTGGCCCTTTAACAATAGGATCCACTTCCTGCTTTTAGTGAAGGGGCAGAAAACATACTGCATGGTTATGTTTTCTGCACAAGTGGGAACTGCGCCTTCCCCTCATTTCAGGCTGGAATTCTTGTCACAGACATTACTGGCATCATGTTGCTGTCTGACGTTCTTTTACTGATATTTGTGATTCATTGTAACAGTTTGTCTGTTTTTCCCACCAGGGGACAGCGCATTCCTCCTGCGGCCTTGGCTGATGACCCCCGTTCAGATGCCGGAGAGCCCGCAGGAATATCGTTACAAGATGGCCCACGCCGCCACCCACAACGTCATGGAGCGCACCCAGCGGGCCCTGCGGCACTGTTTCCGCTGCCTAGACGGCTCCCGGGCGACGCTGCAGTACTCTCCTGAGAAATCATCGCAGATCGTCCTGGCCTGCTGCATACTGCATAACATCGCTCTGCAGCACGGCCTGGACATCTGGGGGGACTCGGGCTGTGCCGCCCTGGAGGCAGACGAGGACTGTCACAATATGGAAGCTGTAGACACAGAGGCCTACCGCATGAGGCAAGAACTGGTCCTCACACATTTCAGCTGATCGAAAGCAAACTGTCACTCAGAGCAGGATCATCCACCAGGCGGACTAGGCAGGTGCGTGGGGCCTAGTGCGTGTCAAGGGGCCCACCTGACATCTTCTCTGACCACTCTTTACTTCAGCTTTACAAAACCTCAAATCTACCTTTCCTAGAGCTCTTTATCCATCTCGGTGACGTAGCGGTTTGCACTCTTGCCTTGCAGCGCTGGATTCCCATTTTGAATCCCAGCCAGAGCACTATCGGCACAGAGTTTGTATGTTCTCTCTATGTCTGTGTGGGCTTCCTCTGGGCACTCTGGTTTCCTCACATATGCCAAAAACATAAAGTTAAGTTAATTGGCTATCCCCAAAATTGTCCCTACACTACAATACGTACACTACACAATACATACATAGACCTATGACTGGCAGGGATTAGATTGTGAGCTCCTCTGAGGGACAATTAAGTGATGAGACAATATAATCTGTACAGCGCTGCGGAAGATGGCGCTATAGAAATACAAAATAATAAATAATCTCTGCTCAGCAACATGATCTGCGTCTGGAAGTAGCAGAAAAACTTAACGCAATCACTGTCATTTTCCCCCATAGCTGATTTCTGCTTCCTGTTTCTATTTTACTGCTTGGGAGATTCCATCTTGTAGATGTCGACCCTATGCACAGAACAGGGAGAATTTGCAGCAATTGTTTATTCTTCCATACTCTGTGTCAGACAGAGTTGAAGCATAAATTTAGGCAAGACAGAAAACCTTCGGTAAGTACCTCGACTGGTACTTCTGGATGGGACAGCGTAACCGCAGCACAAGAAAAGCAGAGGGCTTAGGCAAGAGTTTTTAGCAATAGGTCACACCTGTTTAGAATCTCCATTATTATTATTTATTGTATTTATAAAGCGCCAACATATTACGCAGCGCTGGACATTAGTTTAGGTTACAGACAATATTTAGGGGTGACATACAGCAATATGACAATACCTGAATACAAGAAAGACCAGATCAGGCAGCACAGTATGAATACAAGGTAATGCTTAGTCAGTCACTGGAGGGGAGCATGGAGATTAGGCAAGTTAGGTTCACTCAGATTCATAGCATGGGTTTACACTTTACAGTAATGGAGGTGGACCCTGCCCAAAGGCTTACAAAGGACACGAAAGGTAGGGGACCAGAGTTCAGCTGTGGGTTTAGAGCACTTGTGAGGGGTGGTAGGCCAGAGTGAAAAGGTGAGTTTTGAGGGCCTTCTTGAAGATGTTGGAGGTGGCTGCCCTAATGGGTGGAGGTAGGGAGTTCCATAGTGTTAGAGCAGTCCTGGAGGCGTGCATGGGACTGTGTGATGTATTGTTTATATACCAGTAAATGCCGATTGCAAACAGCACCCAGCATCCAAAGCAAGGAAGGTGCTCCCCCCTCCCATATAGTTTAAAGTACAATATTTAATTATAGGAGGAAGAACAATGTGGGTATATAGAATTAAATAAGTGTGTCATTCCTCCAAATTCTGTCATTTAAGGCAGGCCCAGACCGCAGTGTATTGATGTACCACACTGACCCGACGTTGTCCCACAGTACACTATACACTATCTGTCAATGGCTGCTGCTTATCCTCCTCTGTCTCCGGGCGCAGTCCTTCGTCCATACGACGAACGTACGGGTGAGTGTGTGACATCACACGCGATCCTGTCACTCCGGCAACCACGTGGGGCGCATGTATGGACGAAGGACCGCTTCCGTAGACAGCAGAAGATAAGCAGCAGCCACGGACAGGTTATGTATAGTGCACCGGGGGAGCATTACGCATAGGGGGGCAGCGTCTGGGGGTTCGTCGCTCGTCCCGATACCACTCGCTGTTACCGCTGCGCACGTGATCGAGTAAGTCGGCCCTACATCTTGCAGCATGTCCGACCGATTAATGCGACCAATTTCGGCCCAAAATCGGTCGCATAGTTGATCAGGTATGCACTTGGCGGCCCCAATTTTTATCTGCTTATAATTATCAAATCAGATAGTCGATTGGCCGCCAAGTCGCCTGATGTATGGCCGCTTTACTTTTGAAACACAGAATAAATTGATCAAGGTGGGAACTTTACTACTGTGACCACAGTGGGGGTGGGGCTGAAGGTGTCACAGCCAATCCAATCATCATGAAAATGAAACTGATTATTGACTGAAGCTTGTAGAACGTGGATGACATTAGATTTGAAGAGTAGAATCATATTTTTGCTGGTGAGTGGGAGGAGTTTGGACAGCACAGGGCGGGGAGTCAGGAGTGGTAAATATCCGAGTTCTCATGAGATAATGAGAAATGCAACTTCAGGTTTTGTATTTTCCATTTCTAAGGAAAAGTAACATTAAATACATGAAGCAATACATTGGTTATTCGTGTCTTTTTGTGTCTGGATCTACCAAAGGAACAAATCAACAAAAGCATATTTACTGTATATTTTATTTTTTCACTGACTTTCTTCAGTGTGTGTGTCCCCACATTATTATTCCTTTGAAAGAAATTCCACCCGGAAACTGTGAATCCAGCGCAGGAAACTTGGGCGCACAGGGAGTAACTTTGGCACCCTCAGAAGACTGAGCTGAAGTAACATTTAAAACACAATAATTCGGAAGCCACATTATATCAGCCTGAAGGGGGAATAGTAATGAACACGGCCGGGACTAGTGCAGAAGCAGGATCGGCCATATGCCGCCTGTATCCTGCGCCCAAGTCTACCGCGCCGATTACTCCTCCCCCCCCTAAAAAAAAACAACCTTCTTAATTTGTACTTTTTGTTGTTTGGAGATTTATTTCTCTTCTCTGCAGATCAGACCAGGGCCCATAAGCAATTAACATTTTCTCCTACCGTAAGAGATAATTTTTCATCTTCTTTTTAAAGAGACACTGAAGTCTCTTTAAAATCCGTTTTTTATAACAGAATCCTGTTTAACATATTAGCCCTAACTAAACTGCCGCATCCCCGCGGCTGTAAGCTATCTAAATCCCCCCCTAACGCGCCATCCCTCTCTCCTGCAAAATGCACGACTTTCTTGGATGTGGATTTTGCTGCCAGCATTAGCTTCTGTGTGAGGCAGAGCTATGAGACGCAGCTCTGCCTCACATGTGTCTGTCAGCGGTGGATCCCCGCCTCTCCCCCGCCCCTCTCAGTGAAGGAAGACTGAGAGGTGGTGGTCTGGGCTGACAGATGCGCTGAGAGGCAGAGCTGCAGCTCATAGCTCTGCCTCTCACAGAAGCGCTGCCCGGATTGCCCCCCGGGGAGTTAGGGGAGATTTAGTTAGCGTAGAGCGGCGGGGATGTGGCTGTTTAGGTAGGGCTATCATGTTAAAGGGAATTTTGTAATAAACAGATTTTTTTTAGAGACTTCAGAGTCTCTTTAAAATAACTTTTTTTGTATTTTCTCGCTTGCTGGAGTTTTAAAGGGCATTATATTGAGAAGATGTGAACATATCACTTAGGTGAAAACTTAGGAGGAAATGTTAATTGCCTATGGGCCCTGGACTGTTTCAGGTTCTGTGCCAAACTAAGGCCGGTTTCACACTGCGGATTGGCGGTAGCGGTGCGCATCGTCAAAAACAAGCCTTTGGGGATTACCGCATTAATACACTGTAATCTCCGTCTGGCAGCAGGACAAGCAGGAAGTGAGGCTCTCTAGCTTTCACTTCCTGTGGCCAAAAGGAGGAAATGCGCAGAAGTGTATTGCTAAAATACGCTTTGTGCATGCGCAACGTGAATACTCAAAGCGGTCAATTAAAAATACACATGCCACCATAGACTTACATGACTTCTGGTCTGCCGCGCAAATCAGCCATTGACTTAGGTATGCGCTTGCGCTAGGGAAATTGCGCACTGCATGTTCTATGAAATAGACTTTCATTGCATTAGCGTTAGGTTGCGGCGAAAAACTCTAGCGGACTGCACCAGTGTGAAAGGGCCCTACAGGTTACCTGCAAACCGTACAGCACAGAGGCAGTTGTTCGAGGCTAGATAAGCATCCAAGCCTCATACATACGAGGACTGTCGCCTGCTGTGATTGGACAGTTTGCAGAGCCTGATCACCCACAAGGTAAACTAGGCAGATGCCTGGGGCCTAGTGAGTGTCTAGGGGCCCAGTTGCCACCTTGTTTGATTTCCCTTCTCACTTCCATCCTTACCAAAATATCATTTTGGAAGTAGAGAGATGCCAACCTGGTAATATCCCTAGGGCCTCATTTGACCTTAATCCATTTTGGGGCAGTCGACAGGGGCGGACTTATGTACAGACTTGTCACTAGCCTAGAGGCTATCGATGCATCATTTACTATGGTGAGTGGAGGAGGGATGATGTGCTACATATGACAGAGTGGCTTCCGCTGTTCAGGGTGAGTAGGGGAACAATGCGTTTGGGGTTGGTCAGCCTGTTATACAAAACAGCATGGAGAAATTAATTCCTAGGGAAGGTAATTATAATTCTTATTAAAGTGGATCCGAGATGAACTTTTACTCATTGCATCATTGTGTTCCTTTCCCATTGTTTATAGGGCATTCCTCAAGCCAAATACTTTTTTTGTTTTTGTTTAAATACTCTCCCTATAAACTAAACAAGCCTTGCCCACAGCTTTTCAGAGAGCCTTGGCATTTTCAGACAGTAGCAAGGGCTCCTGGGAGCTCAGTCTGGGCAAGAGAAAGGGGAGGTATTACTAGCCAGAGACTTCAGAGGCAGATAGGAGGATCGGGATTAGGTTTTTTTCACAGGCTGACTGCTGAAGATGCAGATAAGCTTGCCTATGTGTAATGTTTACAAACAACATGTATCACAGGAAGAAATAATCATATTCTATTGAAGCTGTTTGCAGCTAGATTTGCTGTAGATAAGATATATAGACAAGTTACTTGTTATAGTTAGTTTTTCATCTCGGATCCGCTTTAAGGAAAATAAAGGCTGTATAGACACATCCACTATAGCATGTAATAGAATGCGGAAAATGTGAAAATGCGGTTTGCACACAGCAGCATGCGTCTGGTGTGGCTGGGTCTGTTAGTTCACACAGGTTGAGGAATACTGAGAGGCAAAACCTTTGACAACCGAGGAGGAATCAGCTGACCAGGTTGGTCAGCTGACCTCAGAGCAAGTGACTATTGGTTGATCACTGATGGGTGGCGCCGGAGAGCGCCGCTCTATATATAGTTACTGCTGGTCAGTCTCGGGTTGTCTGCCGTTGCGAACACTTATGTGAAAGCACTCAGACCATAGTCAGATCCTACAGTGTGTTAGAACCAGGAGGACCTGGGAATTCACACTGAGCCAGATTACTTCTGTGTTATCATTGTGTTATACTTCAGACTAGTTCCATGGTGTTGAGACCACGGACCTCACACCCAAGACTAGGGATTCTGTGTTATCATTGTGTTATACTTCAGACTAGTTCCAGGGTGTTGAGACCACGGACCTCACAACCAAGACTAGGGATTCTGTGTTATCATTGTGTTATACTTCAGACTAGTTCCAGGGTGTTGAGACCACGGACCTCACACCCAAGACTAGGGATTCTGTTATCATTGTGTTATACTTCAGACTAGTTCCAGGGTGTTAAGACCACGGACCTCACACCCAAGACTAGGGATTCTGTGTTATCATTGTGTTATACTAAAGACTAGTTCCAGGGTGTTGAGACCACGGACCTCACACCCAAGACTAGGGATACTGTGTACCATCATATTATACTCCAGACTAGTTCCAGGGTGTTGAGACCACGGACCTCACACCCAAGACTAGGCATTGTCTGATTATCTGTTGCCGACCTGGCTTGCCCGACCCTGAGAGCTATCTCTCTCCTTTAAGAGATAGTCTCCAGACCTACTAGTAACATCCACCTTCCAGGTGTCACTCAGTCAGGTCCTTCCTACTTTCAGCCTGGGGCTCCACCCCGTTGGAGGTCCCAGGCTGCTGGAAGCTTTTTGCACTTCCCACCCATACTGCCAAAGACCACCTGCTCCTTGGGTGGTCCAACTCAAAGTCAATACTGTTGCACCAAACACTCACACTATATAGGTGTCCAGAGGTTAGTTATACTTGGATTATCGGTGATTCTGCAGATCATCAATAATCAGGTATATATCTGTATTCTTGGTGATACTGCAGATCACCAATAATCAGATTCTCTCTGTGTGCTGACACCGATCGTTACATAGCATTTGTGGTTAAAGTGGATCCGAGATAAACTTTTACTCATTGCATAATTGTGTTCCTTACATATAGTTTATAGGGCATTCCTCAAGCCAAATACTTTTATTTAATGTTTTAATACTCTTATTCCCTATAAACTAAACAAGCCTCGCCCACAGCTCATAGTGCCTTGGCAGTCCATGTAGTAAGGGCTTATGGGAGCTCAGTCTGGGCAGGAGGAGGTTACTAGCCAGAGATTTCAGAGGCAGAGGGGAGTGAGCTAAGGGCTGGAGATGCAGTTGAAGCTTGACTGTGTGTAATGTGACAAAACATGGCTGCTGTCATTGTATCACAGGAATAAACATGAAACCGTTGAAGCTGTTTGCAGCTAGATTTGCTGTGTTAACTATCTAAACTTTAGATAAGATATATAGACAAGTTACTTGTTATAGTTATTTTTCATCTCGGATCCACTCACATAATCAGTTGGTATGCGTTAGTGTGCGTTAGTACGCGTCAGTGCGCTTTAGTATGCGTTTTTTCCATAGCAGTGCATTGGGAAGAAGATTTCAGTTAAAATGCATATAGTGTGAACAGTGCCCTAGGAAAACATGGGCATTACTTTGAAAATCAGTATTCTTTCAGTTATAACTGAGAGCAACTGATTAAGTGTAAATGGGGCCTTAGGTTAATGGAACAAATTCTCAAATTCTGATAAAAGGCCCTTGAGCACTTAAAGGGGCCCATTCACACCAGGGCGATTAGCGGGTGATTCCCGCTAATCGCAGAAGTGCTATCGCTTTTTAAAGCACTAGCGCAATTGTAACCATATGGCAGTGATCTAACTGCTGTGATTGCTGCCGATCGCGGGTGTTTCGAGATTGCGGGTGTTTCGTGATTATTGGCAATCGGAAAATGTGTTGCCTGCAGCATTTTCTCGCGATTCTGGAACGATCGTGATACAGTGCTTATAAAACACTGATCGCGATCGCCAGGAATCGCGAGAGTGTACATGGATTTTACCGCGCTAATCGCGGTAAAATCACCCGTGCAAAACAGTAGCAATAAGCACTACCATTTTGCCACTTTTAAGAGTGAATGGGGCCTTAGAAAGAGCTACTGCACACCAGGCTCAATAGATGCATAGCCAGGAGGGAGGGGAATCCTTAAAGAGGAACTCCAGTGAAAATAACATAATGAAAAAAAAATGCTTAATTTTTACAGTAATTATGTATAAATGATTTAGTCAGTGTCTGCCCATTGTAAGATCTTTCCTCTCCCTGATTTACATTCTGACTCTTATCACATGGTGACATTTTTACTGCTGGCAGATGAGTTGATGCTGCTTGCTTTTTTAGCAGTTGGAAACAGCTGTTATTTCCCACAATGCAACAAGGCTCCCAGTGTGATGCCAGCACCATGGTCCTGACATCACACTGTGGGAGGGGTTTCACCACAATATTAGCCATACAGAGCCCCCTGATGATCCGTTTGAGAAAAGGTAAAGATTTCTCATGTTAAAGGGGGTATCAGCTACTGATTGGGAGGAAGTTCAATCCTTGGTTTCGGCTTCTCTTTAAGACACCACACATAGTTATGATGACAGGAGAGTCAAATTAAAAGGAGGGGGGGAGGAGGGAGATGTCCAGCCGGGGTTGCCACAATGCCAGGATGGAAATGTGGCTTAAAATAATTGAGTCTTAAAGGGAACCTGAACTGAGAAAAATGATTTAAAATAAACACATGATGTAGCTGCAAGTGAATGTAAAGCCCAATCTACACGATACGATTCTTTGTACGATTCGATTACGATTCTATTTACGATCCAATTATATCCGACATGTCCGATCGGTTTCGATTCAATTCAGTTCGATTTGCCATTGTTTTGCTAGGTCAAATCGAATTGAATGGAATCGTATCCTGATCGGACATGCTGGATTTAATCGGATCGTAAATAGAATCGTAATCGAATCGTACAAATAATCGTATCGTGTAGATTGGGCTTTACATAGTTACCTCGCCGTCAGTTCCTCTCAGAAACTCACCATTTTTTTTTTTCTTACAGTGATCCCTTCCAGTTCTGACAAGATTTTGTCAGAAGTGAAATATACCAGTTGCTGTCAGTTATATATCAGCAACTGTCAGTTACAACTGCATGTGCAAGGTAATGTCCATGTTTCCCTATGGCTCAAGTGGGCGATATAACAGTATAACAGTGTGCTGACCAGGAAGCTGTTATGGGGTAATGGCCATTTTCAATATGGAGGATGGAGAAGTCCATTGATCACAGTGGAAAAACAGGACGCATGAGAGGAGAGAAAGAGATTGGTAAGGGGACTACACAGGAGGTAAGTATGACTTGTGTATGTTTATTTTGACTTTTAATTTTCAGTTCAGGTTCTCTTTAAGTCATTAATTTGGGGATGTGAGTTTTTATTCATTTACCCCATACCTTATAGAACTTCTTGGGACATTCCTGTTATCGTATGTCACTTTATACAATGGCAGGACCTTGTTAACAGATAGGGCTTGATTCACAAAAGAGTGCTAACTGTTAGCACGGCCGTTTTCGCGCGAATTTTCGCATTGCGCGCGATCGCGAATTTTCACACGAAACAATAACGTTTTCGCACGCAAACGCGAATTTACGCGCAAAAACGTTATCGATTCCGCGGTAAAATGCGCGTTTCCGCGCGAAACCGCTATCGTTTCGTGCAAAAATTCGCGATCACGCGCAATGCGAAAATTCGCGCGAAAT